>NC_056703.1:29964474-30034474 GCF_018831695.1 Puntigrus tetrazona | reverse complement strand
AACGGCCGAGATTTTGTTTTCAAGTGCTTCCTCAGAAGAGAGAGAGCAGATATCAGAGCGCTCTTTAGTCAAAAGAGCATAAAGTACTGGCCGAACCTGTGAGACACACACACACACACACACACACACACTCCTCGGAGCTCGACGCAAACACATGTTTATTCTGCTGCGTCAGACGCTACCTCATGGCTGTTTGTTCAAAAGACTCGAGCACTGAACATGCTCATTTATTCCACTCAAATTTGTGGCAAGACAAACTGGTAAATAAATACAGTCTGCTTTCTGGAGAGGTGCGCTGTTCTCCTTTTCCACTATTATTACCATTAGCCTGATAGACAGAACAGAAAAAGTGCTGTAATGGACCTGAGCTTTGATGTGTTGGACTGAATCTGTTCACACGTCTGTGATTTACTGTCACAACACAGTTCCTCTAACTCTTCTGATGGTTGGGACGCTCTGATAACATCATGCTGAACCTGCTTTGCGTCTCTCTGACGATGAAAGCGAACAGAAAAGTAGTTAACGAGTCCCTGGTGTGCGTTCAGTGTCTCTCTGATCGAACGCAGCTCATTTGCAGCTTTTGAATGCTGTTTTTTATGTGCATTCAAGAAAGTCTGCTTTCATTTGAGCCATTCTGAGGTGGACAACAACATCAAAACATTTGCGATGGCAAAAAGCCGTAGGAGGAAGGCTGATATATTTTACATGAGTTTCACAGCTCTTTTCACATCAGACGTAAATGGGCCGAAAGATTATTTAATTACGGCTTCACAGCCAATTTATTAGTTTGTGTGCCTTTGAAATGCTAAATTTGTGCTCCAAATTTTCCACTCAGATGGTTTGGTTCACCAGTTTCTCCTTTTTCTGTAATCCAGCAAAGCGATATCTCATTATATGGTGACTTAATTGTGCAACACACTTAGAAAATGAATATAGTAGCAAACTAGAATTTATAAAATGAACCATTTTCCTATCTCTCTCCATTAGATCTCAGACACCCCAGAACAGGGCACGGATGCAAACGTTACTGAATGAATAAAACGAGAAGCAAACAGATTCTGAACCTGTTGTGTGGAGGTGAACGTTACAGTTGAAAAAATTATTCAACGCCACCGCTGCTGCACAACACAAAAAGATATGCTAAAAACTCTGTAAAGAATGTATGCATAAGCAATTATTCCCTTTTAAATGAATCCAGTCACATAAAGAAGGAAAGGCTTGGCTTATCTGATGACCTTGAAGGGAACTGCTGTCAGACACACACACAACCCCTAAACAATCGTCATTAAGAGCGCACTTGTGTGTTTGACGGGGGAGTTAAATACCCCAGAGCAGATCACCTTTGGAGCGGCTAACTAATAGAGACGGGGAAACGACACTGGAAGTGAAGCGTCTGGGGAGCGAGACCAGGCCAAACATTTCAGACCCGCTGGAGGCTAACCGACCTACACTAGTCCTGCTCTGATCGCTGTAACCTCCCACCCGACTTACCTAAGAGCAAGGTGTGGGCTAATCTCTAAAAACAGACATGTGGAGGTCGTGCTATCTGTGTAGGACAGCAGAGCGAGAGAGTGTGTGTGTGTGTTTGAATTTAGAGTACTTTTCCACAATGGATGCTTTTTTAGAAGAAGGTGCTTTTTACCAAAGCGACTTCCAAACGATGCACATAAGACCCATGTTACACACAATGCCAAGTCAGTGCACAGGCTGAAACAGATAAATGCAGGGAAAAGAGAGAATTACGGAGCCTTATATTTGAAAGACAAATAGAAATTATGCAAAGCATTAAATAGAATATTAATCAGATCACAAAAAATAAGCACAGCCTACATGTGCTCACAGTGCTCTTTTTGTCTCAAATAAACATGCTTTTTGAAGGCATTTAGAAATATACTCAGAAACATGTTGTCTCCATCACCTGTGGCTGTGGTTTTATTTACATGCTTTCTAGTGATTTATGAGCTTTACATCGCGTAAACATCTTCCATTCAATTCTATTCAATTCAGTGTTTTACTATATTTTTCTGGATCGTACAAACTTTTGGCGCAGTTGTTGTGTTGCTTTAAAACATGCAACTTAAACGCATTTTAAAAAACTGTGGGAGAAAGTCGATTTCTGTCAAAAACAGTTGGCATTTTGGTTGACATTTAACAAACACGTAATATCCAGCGCGTTCGCATCAACCAGCAGCTCGTATTCTTCCCAGAATCACGTGACCGTCGCAGCGACGCGAACATCGCAGGCGCTCCAGCGGCCAATAAACGCGACGCTTCGCGCGGGAGGAGGCGCGTCTGACTGACTGTCATGCGAGTTTCAGGAACAGAAGAGAACAGAAGGGCGTGTGTTATTAATAATCAGCCGAGCAGAAAGTCCCAGAGTCGCTCTGACAGCGAGCAGACGAGGAAACGCAGCGCTCCGGAGAGGACGCGAGAGGAGCCGCGCTTGATTCATCGCTGCGTGGGTTTCGCTTCTGCGCTCGGCGCTGCTTTCTGTCGCGTTCCAGCGTGACTAATCGGAGCTTTGACGCAGTGGATTGTTTCTTCTTCGGATCGATCCTACACACGGTAAGTGACTCGATCCGTCCGCCTGTTTATTCGCCGGTGTGTGCTTCGGGAATTTGACAGGGGATTTTTCTAACGACCATGTGGCCAAATGAATAAGAAAGTGTAAGAGAAGCGCTCAGCTGTGTTTGGATGAAGACCAGGAAAGTCAACAGTGAGTCTTTATTGACGGGAAGAACTCGGAGCTTCCTGGTTTCATTATTTTAATGACAGTCTCATCATTTAGAGATTGCTTTGATGTCTGTGTGAATCGCGGAGGAGAAAATGAATGTGTGTGTGTGTGTGTGTGTGTGTGTGTGTGTGTGTGTGTAAGTTTTAGTCGCACGATTGTGATTTTGGTCACACACACAAACATTGATTTTACCATTCGTGATACAGTGATTGTATACTTCGGTAGCCCTTGCTTTATTTTTCCTCATCTTTCGTTTCTGTATTTCCACTCTTCTGTAGGTTTAACGCTGAGGATTTCTGAATGCCCTTTCCAATCCCAACACCTCGATTGATTTTTTTTTTTCGCCGTGGATGGCTGAAAACACACAGCTCAGATAATTTCTCACCGTATTATGTCTTGTGAGGAATCTGTCTTGCTGTTTCAATGACGGGGAAGATGGAAACGCCCTTCTACCACGATGATAGTGTTCCAAACTTTGGGCAAATTCCAGACTACGATCGATACCAAGGCCACAAGATTATGAGTAAGAAGAACAACATGTCGCACAATTTCTCCAACAGCGTGGGAAACGCCTCCAGCCTCAAACTCAACAGCCCCAGCGGTCTGGGCATGAGCGGCAATCCCAACGGCTCGCTGATGTCTTCTCCAGACATGAACCTCCTGAAGCTGTCCTCTCCAGATCTGGAGCACCTGATTATCCAGTCTAACCAGGGGCTGGTTACTACAAGCCCGGCTCCCAACGCCGCGTCCGCCAATCCCTTCATGTACCGAAACCAGGCCACCAACGAGCAGGAGGGATTTGCCGACGGCTTCGTCAAAGCTCTGGCCGACTTGCACAAGCAGAACCAGCTGATGGGGGCCCCCATGTCGCCTTCCTCCTCCATCCAGGGCCCTTACCAGAGGAACCTGATGCCGGGCGCAGACATGCCCATCTACACCAACCTGAGCAGCTACAACCCCAACCAGCTGCCCTCCTCGTACCCCGGCGGTGGACAGATGGCCTACTCTTCACCTCACGGCCCTCAGACCCGGGGCCCGGACGCACCGCAGACGGTGCCCGAGGTGCCACACCCACCTGGGGCCGACCCGGCCAGCTCGCCGCCCTCTCTCTCACCCATCGACCTGGAGACCCAGGAGCGAATAAAGGCAGAGCGCAAGAAGCTGCGGAACCGTATCGCCGCCTCCAAGTGCCGCAAGCGGAAGCTGGAGAGGATCTCGCGGCTGGAGGAGAAGGTCAAGGTGCTGAAGACGCAGAACTCGGACCTGGCCTCTACCGCCAGCATCTTGAGGGAGCAGGTGGCTCAGCTTAAACAAAAAGTCATGAATCACGTCACTAACGGCTGCCAGATCGCCGTGGGCTCGGCCGGCATGGCCAAGAGCGGCGAGAGTGCCAGCTGCTGAAAGCACCCGAGGCTTCTCTAAGGACTCTGCTCTCGTGCTCGTTCTCTGGCTCTCCTGCTTCTGCTGGACGGGCGAGGCGGGGGAGACCCGTCGGTCGGTCATCTGCCCAGGACTGACCATCCTGCAGCGCTCTTTGGACTCCTCCGGCTCGGTCCAAAGCCACAGGGATGCAAATGCGCTGTGGTAAAGGGAACAAAAACTCACGTAGGAATTCTGCACTTGAATACTTTTCTCTTTTTTTTTTTTTTTTTTTCTCTGCGAACCCAACTGCGATTTTTGATTTTTTTTTTTTTTTTTTTTTTTTTTTCTCACTTTAGGCTGACGGAAACTTTTCTCAACGTTGCTTTTTTTTTTCTTTTTTTTTTCTTTTTCTTTATAATCAGCACCTGATGGGCAAACTTTATTTGTTTTAGGGGTTCGTGTTTCTAAAATCGTTGCACTATTATGCAAACTTTTCTCCAAAGCACCTGACGAACTCTTTCAAACATGGAAGAGATCCCTTTATACTGCTTTGAGATGTCATCTGTACTCTAGTGGAAATATCTTGGTTTAATCTGTCATCTTGTCTCCGTAACAACATTACAGCATATGTTTGTTGGTTGGTTAGGTTTGATATTGTGCAATTTGTGAATATATGAGAAAAAAACATTTTATACGAACCGAGACTTTTTCACAAGTATTACCGTTTAATATCGCAACGTTATAAACAAAGAGGCATCTGTGGATAAAGGATTGTGGTACTGTGCAAAACTTTAAATGGCACCTTTGGCCGTTTTTGAGCTGGGAATTTCCTGAGCATTCCGAGACCTTTTGCACTGTAATCTCCCATCGGGAGATGCATTCTTATAATGGGTTGATAGCGTGTTTATGCCATTTATCTAAGGAGTATTAATGCTGAGTTAACCTAGAGTAACGGCATGGAAAAGCTACTCTGGACTAAAGAAGTGAGAAAATGCACCAAGTCAAGAGTCAAAACTGACCTGAAATCAGAACAACAACAAAAGGGCTTTTGATCAATAGTATTTAGCATTTGTTTCTGTATTTTATTCTAATTTTTTTATGAATTATGAAGCAATTTTATTTATACAGAATTTGTATTTATGTTGTTTTCCGAGGAGAGGAAGAACACAGTCGGAATACTAGTGTCTAGTTGACACGTTATTTTTTGGAAACTACATGATTGCACATAAATCAGAAACATTAAATGACGTGTAATATTTATCCTCTGTGTATAGCATGACAGTTTGAACTATAATTACAACTATGTTTATAGTAGATAAAAAATAATAATAATAATAATAATAATGAAGTGGCGAAATTCTGAAAGATTGTTAGCAACGGCTCCCAGACATCGTTTTACGAGGCGAGCAAGTTCTACGACAGACGTCAGATCAGCTGAATGACGTAACACGCTTCACCATGCTGCGATAAAGGACTCCTAGAAGGCCTGCTTTTTTGCGAAAAACCATCCGTGTGTTAAAACGTTCGGTACGTCTGCCAGTGTTGCTGCTCAGAATTGCTGTCCAATGCCTTTCTTACAGTCAGTGGAGATGCAGATCATTTTATTTATATATCTATATCCATTTGGAGAGGATTCATAGGGATACCTGAGACAGGTACTAGAACTGTCAAATAACCTTGTGCAACGAGAAGATATTTATTTTTTGAAACTTGAATAAGGTTTTTGATGTCACAAACGTATTGTATTTTTGTACAAAATTGTTTTTGTTTAAGAATAGTGTGTGTACAGTACCTACTGTATTACTTTGTATCATTCCGAATACTTTATTTATTGAAGTGGTTTTACTGAGCAGTGTGGTGGTGTTTTGTTTGAGCTCGGCTCCAAGCGTTTCTGTGTTGCTGGTTTGTGTTCGTACATGCCTACTGTTGGTACATTTGTCCACCGAGTGCTCGAGTTTTTCCTCTATTTGTTCCTGATTGTTCTGTGTTCCTGTGTTCCACTTTAACCCTAACTCTTGTGTTTTTCGTTGTTTTCTGGGACTGTTTGGCTGTTCTGTTTTTTTTTTGTTTGTTTTTTTAAACCAACTCTAAAGGCTGATCGCATCGTTCATTTTAAAACGAGGAAATCTTTGACAGACCACAAGGTCTTTTTTCTTTTCTGTGTGTCATATATACATACTGAAAGTGAGTTTACTTGGCTTGTACAGAGGGCGGTTTGTGTAACGATTATCTTCTCGGCCCTGATCCCAAATTAAATTCAGACTTTCACGACTGAGCTTTTTAAGTCAAAGTTGAAGTTTGATGATGAATATGTTACAGCAGCACGCTGTGTCTGGATCTGGAAGGGTGTCTGATTTTGTCGGCCTCATTTACTGTTTTTGGGGAGAATTCCTCAAAGACTCGAGTGACTGGTGGTCAAACGTGTGACTAAGGGGCGACTTGCCTCGCTGGTTTATTTGCTTCAAAATAACATGCGGTCTTCAAATGCTGTTCATTGTTCCCTTGTTTTCTTTTTTTATCAACAATAAAGAGGAGTAGATATCTGAAAACTTGTCTTGCTCGTGTCACGCCTTTCTTTAATACCACAATTCAGTGTTTTTCGTTTCAGTGCAGTACACACACAAATCTGCCGTTTGAGAAATGACACCACAGTCTGGGCAAAAGTCATTAGTCAGTTGTCTTAATGAGGGTCATAAACATGTTCTGTGCCTCCTTCAGGTCCTGTGAGTACAAGAAGCTCAGCCGCCCACCCGGCGAGTCACAGCCTTTCCCATAAAGATGAGCGGCACTTCCAGTAAAGCACAGGAACGGCCGTCTGGGTCATTGTGAAAGTAAAAGTCACAGCTGAGGAGCTGCGGGGGAATCTCTGAGCTACCGTAAACTGACCGGGTCTCAGGTCCCTCCGGCTGTCTCCTTCAGAGAGTTACTCAGAAGAACAAGAACGACTGAGAGCCAATAAAAGGCAAACCTCAGCAGACGGTTCTAAACGTGATTTATATATTTATATTTGCTGGATACTTTACAAAGTGATGTCTTTAGGCTCCAAGTCAACAAGACAAGTTTTGCTCTGCAGGTTTGTGTTCTTCCTCGGAGTTATGCGGATGCTCTGTCTTTTGGGAATGACTAGCGCTCTACTTCCGCCCACCTTTCTTCCCACACAGCGGCAGAAGAAGCGGGTTTGGGTCAAAGACTTCCGTCCGTTCTTCAGGCTCGACAGGCTTTCTGTCGCTTCAGAACCGATGACGCCTGAAAGAGCGACGACCATGTAGAAAACACAAAGGCTTTCCATGAAGTCATGTCTCGTGTGATGTTGTAGTTGTTGTTTTTACTTATTTATTTCTTAAGTAGGTATCCTAGAAAGAAATGACTGCTTGTTGACACTGTGTGTGACGCCTGACATCATCCTGCGGAAAGAAAAACAATCACAAACCATCACACAACCACCACACAACCACCACACAACGCCTTCTATTGATGGCTTGTTAAAACCATTAAATCCTAATGGAATATGTCCCAAAACGCCCTAAAGGAATTATTATTATTATTATTATTATTAATGGTTAAAAGTTGATGGTTTGTAATGGTGTAAACCAGCAGAAGTTCTGTGATGGTTTCTATTGTTTTTCACCAGAGGTTGTTTGGCAGAAAGGAGAGTCAAGGGCAGAACTATGGAATTTTTAATACATTCTGATTACGAGTCATTATCAGTGCAACTACTGAACATGAGATCGGTGAAATATTTGCTTTGGGAGGGTGCGGGTGTGTAATCAAGGTTGCAACATGTGAGTAGGAGGGACACACCCCCTCTTGTGTTTGTGTGTGTGTGTGTGTGTTCAGGTGTGTGTGTTTCAGTGCCCAGAACAGAGTCCTTCAATAAAAGATGAGCTTGGAGCCGTGAGCCATTAGATCCACACACACACACACACACACACACACACACACTCGCACATGGCATCTCTGAACCGTGAGCTACGGCACATCATCCACACACTTCTTCTTATTGTACAGTCACGGCAGAACAGAAGGAGGAGAACTGTCCTGTAAATACAACTTCCTGTAACTGCTCGATCAGACCACGATTACAGCGTCTGGAGGTGCTTCCCCTCCTGTATCCCGCTTCTCAGAGAAATTCTCTTTTCTTCGTATCATTAATCATAGTTCAGAAGAAGCGTGAGCCCGTGTCATTGTGAAATAGCTCTTGGCTTCCCCGTGTAGATAAGTGAGTTGATGATTACAGATCAACTCTGCTCTGGAGGGAGATTTATGATCGCATTAGCCCTGACTGATAAAAACCTTTCTGACTAAAAGTACCCCGAATTTTCCAAAACAACCCCCGTATGCAATGTTTGCCTGTCGCTCTTTCTGTTGAAATTATGACATTTGTGACAAATGAACAAACTGTCTCTATATTGAACGAGCCACGGTTCGTATTGTGTTTCCAGAAGTTTTTAGAGCGGCACGTTCTTCGATGTAAACAACAGACACTGAGAGGAGGACATATAAAAAATATATATATTTTACAGCATTTAAAATTTTTCTTAGTGCTGTCAAATGATTAATTGCATTTGTTTAATGAATATATATTTGTACTGTGTATATTTAAATATATATAAATACAAAATAAGAAAATAAGTTGTATATAACTATAAATATATGCATGTAAACACATTTTTGCAAAACATGTAGGCTACTGTGTGTGTGTGTGTCTTTATATATAGACTACATATACACAGTACACACATATATTCTGTAAACAAAAACTTTTATTTTGTAATGAAATATGCAATGAAATATCGAAATTGATAGGCTACTTTGTTTTCTATTGCAATTACATCTTAGTTCTTAATATATCAAACGTCTCTCTAACTCTGTCTTCTCATGTTTAAAGTGCCCCTATTATGAGTAATGAATGGGTCATATTTTGGTTTTGGGAGTCCCCAACAACAAGCTGACATGCATGCGAGGTCAAAAAATACTTTTTATTGACTTATAATATGCATTTATTTTAGACACCTAGTGGTGAAGAATAATTCTGCATTTTCATTCAGACCAATGAGAAATGACCAACAAGTGGGCGGGAAATATGCTAATGATTCCTGATGATGTCAACACAAAGTGGTTCGGAATTCATTTTAAAAACTACTTTCAATGATTCAGAGTCAGCTCTTTGTTTTAGGAGACAATAACTCTATACATGGTGCACTTTTAGATTTAAAACTTTGCAGATTGTTTTTATTCACTTAGAGCTGTGTTACACACCGCATGAAAGATCATTTTCAAAAACACATAATAGCTGCATTTAAAGGTTAGAAGTTTAGACAGAAGCATGTGATGCTGGCAACACAAAGGTCATGGGTTCGATTCTCAGCGAATACCATAACTGCTAAAAATACAAGTTGTAATTCAGAGTATTCAGATAGAAAATGACGAATGTTAAATGTGTGAAACTGAGCAGCCCGTCGAGTTTGACGTAGATCTGGTGATTCATCAGAGATGGTAAAATAACAGAATTGAAACAGAGTTCTGCTCCTCTCTTGTGGATCTGATTATTTTGGTCCACGAGCTGTTCCACGGATCATGTTTCTCGTTCTGCTTTCTTTCTTTTTTATCGATGGGGAAAGTGATTATTATGTGGCTCAAATATCCTCTGGAGGTGAAGCAGACCTACAGACTCTGTTAAAATACTGGACCAAGTCACATTTTAAACCAATTAACCTGTTTGTTTTAGACTAGATGTATAATTGGACTTGATTTGATTTAATAGAGTGCAGTTTAAGGCTTGACCTCTCCAGACTCTTCATGCTGAAAGAATGACCTGCTCTTTCTGAAACACAGCCGTGTGTGAATGTAGAAAACCAGCCTGGTCAGCCACTTCAAAGCGAAGGAGTGTGTTAGTCGTGACGTTTGTGTCCTCGAGTGTTTGTAGGACCGAGCGCTTTCTCTGGAGGATCTGAGAGAGGCTGAATGAAACGAGTCTGCTGAGGCAATATTCCTAAGCGGCTCTAATCTAAGATCTAATCCGATCGGTCATGCTGACTAGTATTATCCTATGAAAAGCATCCTGAAGGAAATGCAACGATAAATCAAGGTCACTTTGGTCTGGTTGT
The DNA here is from genome assembly GCF_018831695.1 of Puntigrus tetrazona. Taxonomy (NCBI): domain Eukaryota; kingdom Metazoa; phylum Chordata; class Actinopteri; order Cypriniformes; family Cyprinidae; genus Puntigrus; species Puntigrus tetrazona. Next base: position 30,024,271 of record NC_056703.1, on the reverse strand, counting down.
GCTGGTTTCGGCTCAGTTCCACCCAAATGTCTGACATTAAACCCCAAGCAGGCTTGTGTACATATAACAGGGCTTTCCGTTAAACTCGAATAACCTGTAGGATTCACGAGGGCATTAACAGCTCATTAACATTTTTCTGTGTCACTTCAGATCTTTTTTTAGTAGGACAGGCTTTACAAAGTCAAGCACAAATCAATCTTCATCTCCATCAGTAATAACAGACAAACAAAAGCAGTGAGCAGAAGATCATGATCTAGAGTTCAGTGTGTTTCTGGAGCACAGAAGCAGTCATACATTGCATGGGTCTAAATCATCAATTTTGCTTTTGTGGCAAAAGCAATAATTAGGATATGAAGTAAAGATCATGTTCCATGAAGATATTTTGTAAATGTCCAACTGTAAATGTATATCAAAACATTTTTTATTAATAATATATATTGCAAAGAACTTTTCTCAATATTACATTTTTTTCATACTCTCAGGTTCCAGATTTTCCAATAGTATCTCAGCCAAATATTGTCCTGTCCGAACAAACCAGACATCAACAGAAAGGTTATTTATTCAGCTTCGGCTGGTTTTGTGTAGCAGAGGTCATAATAGATTTTCACACTTCTGCATCACACACATCACGCTGCTCGCTTTGTCAGTGTTCACATTTGCACCAAGCGCTAACCGGACTAAAGCTGTGTTTTGGAAAGTAAGGTTAGAAAACATGTTCGATCACGGAGCTGTGGCAGCAAAGCTCTTTGAAACGTGAAGCAGTTTGTTTGTACAGTATTGATTTCATGGGTCTCCAGCGATTACCTCACACCGGAGGGTCGCGCTCTCCTGATGAGAGCATCGCTCTTAATGCTAGCGCAGCCCTGTGTTACATTTATCCAAATATTTTCCCGGTATCCATGAGAACCACTCTGACGAAAGATGAGATTGAGCTAGCGAGGGCTTTAACAGAAAGACCTTTAGCTCCCGTCTCACATACAGCCACTTATTCTATTAGAGAAAGCCAAATAGTAATAGATTACTTTGAAGTCTTTTTGGACAAGAGTTCAATCTGTCTTTAAATGTTACATCCAGCAACAATTGAAAACAATAGAAAAGCCACCATAAACAGTGGCTGAAACTGAAAGTGATTTTAAAGTGTAATCCTGACATGTTTTATCTTGAATGTAATGCTTGACTGTGAATGAGAAGAGCTCTGTAGTAGTGACGTGATGCACCTTCTCAGTGTTAAGCATCACAGCGTTAGCGGGCGTCCACACACACACACACACACTGTGACATCACTGCACGATTATTTGGCACAGGCCTTGATGCCTGTGTAGTGTGTAATGGAATAAATCGCCCTTGTGCTGGCCGCAGCGCGCAAAAACACATCTGAAAGCTGTTATCAGCAGCAATGACATCAGCCGCCCGAGCCTGAGCTCATTTACTCAGAGTCCACTCAGTGAGTGTGTGTGTGTGTGTGTGTGTGTGTGTGAGGCAGAGAGAGAGGGAGAGAGTGTGTGTGTGTGTGTGTGTGTGAGAAATAGTGTGTGTGAGGCAGAGAGAGAGAGAGAGAGAGAGAGAGAGAGTGTGTGTGTGTGTGTGTGTGTGTGTGTGTGTGTGTGTGTGTGTGTGTGTGTGTGTGTGTGAGAAATAGTGTGTGTGAGGCAGAGAGAGAGAGAGAGTGTGTATGTGAGGGAGAGAGAGAGAGAGAGAGAGTGTGTGTGTGTGTGTGTGTGTGTGTGTGTGTGTGTGTGTGTGTGTGTGTGAGAAATATTGTGTGTGAGGGAGAGAGTGTGTGTGCACCTGGTATTTATCACGTTATGGGGACTAAATGTCTCCACAATGATAGTAATCCCAGTAAATGTTGACCTTGTGGGACATTTTTTAGGTCTTTATGAGGAAACAAACTTATAAAACATGAAGGATAAAATTTTTTGAAAATGCAAAAATGTAGTAGTTTCCTGTAAGAGAACAATAACACATACAGTCTGTACAGAATAAAACATTACAGCTATGAAGAGTCCTCATAAAACATGGAGTGTATGTGTGTGTGTGTGTGTGTGTGTGTGTGTGTGTGTGTGTGTGTGTGTGTGTGTGTGTGTGTGTGTGTGTGTGTGTGTGTGTGTGTGAAAAAGAGTGTGTGTGAGGGAGAGAGTGTGTTTGTGTGTGTTTGAGAGAGAGAGACCATCAGATCACATCTATTCTCTCTACACTAACTAACAAAATTCTAAAAGACACATTTTTTTTTTTACATATTTTGTTGATTTTAAAAAAGCCATCGACTCTGGTTGGCATGATGGTTTACTGTACAAATTATTACAAATTGGCATAACATTAAATGTGTGGTTGAACTGTGGAGAGTCTGGACTGCGTTCATGGAGTGAGTCTGAGCACAACCCCGTTTATCATCTACGTCAACGAGCTCAGACCGACTCTGAACTTAAATGCCTGCTGTATGCAGATGCAGTGTTGCCAACTTCTTTCAATGTAAAATAGCTAAAGCCAGCTTGAAAAGTCACTAAATGTCGCTAGATGATGTCATATGCTAATATGCATATTCATTTTGTCAGTTTGTCATATTATCCTGCCTCTCTGTTGTCACATTATGTATTTTAATGCAGCCAAATTCTCAGTATAGATATATTTTATCCTTTCTTTTGTCAGAAAAAAATTATGAATATTGAATAATGACTACTAACCAGATCTCCCTTAGTTAAAGGATGTTAATCTGGATTAAAATCCTGATTTATAATCGAGCCGTTTTCTAATGAAATCAAATACACATAAGATACATTCAACATCCGTGCTGTGATTTTTGGTATATATGCATTTAAAATAGAGATAGAAGCAACAGAATATCTATTTTAACTGAAGGCCCTGCTCCTCTCGTTGAACAGAGCAGATAGAGAGAAATGTGTGTGCTGAGAAAACAAGCGCTCGCGCAGAAGTACCAGTCAAAGCTGGAACAGTACTGTGAGGAACGAGCACTGACCATCAATCTGGACAAAACCAGGGTGGTCAGGGTCAAGCAGATACCAGTTCAGTTACGCAGGAGAAGTCCTAAAGTACAGTTCCAGCTACACTTACCTGGGCATGTTAATGAATAAGTTTATGACCTCGAGGTTAGATTACTGTAATGCTTTATTGGGTGTTTGTTCTGCACGCTTGATCAATAAACTTCAGCTAGTCCAAAACACAGCAGCTAGAGTCCTTACTAGAACTAGGAAGTATGATCATATTAGCCCGGTTCTGTCAACACTGCACTGGCTCCCTATCAAACATCAGATAGATTTTAAAATCTTGTTAATTACTTATAAAGCCCTGAATGGTTTATCTCCTCAATAGTTGAGTGAGATCAGGCAGGTTATTTTCTATTTAACACCCAAACTCATCCAATCTCTCTAACACTCTTTGAGAGGCAGACACACTCTGTCAGTTTAAATCTAGATTAAAGGCACATCTCTTTAACCTAGCCTACACATAACACACTAATACACTTCAATCATTCAAATCTGTTCAAGGATTTGGGGAACACTCCCCAAGGTCTTGAAAAAGAAGGCCCGAAGAGCAGTTAAAACAACCAGTTAGAACATGGGTCAATATTAATATTTTAAAATTGGGATAAAAACTTCATAGAAAGAACACAATTGGAATTTGCCAGAAACATTCTAAACATAAAAAGAGACACTTCTAATAATGCCTGCAGAGCTGAACTGGCTTTATACCACTTACACATTGATAATAAGAAAAGAGCTGTTCAATTCTGACATCACCTGACTCAATCTGACACTCAATCTGTTTAATATAAAGCCCTTCTTACCAATGAATCCTGACAGTGTCTCATCCTCTAAATACACTCGTCCTTCAATTAATGAATTAAACTTAAACTGAGTTTGACTTCAACCACAACCTCAACATTCATAAAGAAACTGACAACAATCTAAAGTGTAATTACAATGAAAACATGAGCTCCAGAGCAAACTTCAGTGTTATTCAGCATTAAACAGAACTGCCTATTTGGTAAATTACTTAACAATCGTGGCATCCTTCATTGTATATATTTGACTGTATTTAAATGCTTTGCCAATACTCTAACCAATAAAGCAACTTGAACTTGAGAGTGTGTGTGTGTGTGTGTGTGTGTGTGTGTCTGTGTGTCTTTGTGTAGGAGAGAGAATGTGTGTGTGTGTGTGTGCCTGTGTGTAAGAGTGTGTGTGTGTGTGTGTGTGTGTGTGTGAGTAAATGGCATGAATGCTATAAAACAAAAGAGTTAGATAGAAAATTAAAGATATTCATGTCACCTGGGAAATGTTCATATTGTTGGTTAGCAGTTCACAGGCTAAAGTAATGGAATGATTGTGTACATATTTGACAAGAAATTCAGATCAGAGTCATTTATCTAATAGTTCAAACTCCAGCTGATCTCAGTTCAGAGACCACAAAAAGAAAAGAAGAAGCTTCAGAAACGCAGAGACTAATTGTTCACAGTTCAATAATAATACAATCCCAAACACATATTCAATGAATCAATGAAGCCATGTTCTCTCTAAGGAAACGTATGAAACAGCACATCATCTCGCTGGTCTGGAAACAGAAGACAGTAAATGAGGACCTTCTGGCAAATTCTTGCTGTTAGAAGATTGCACCGTGTATTTGAAGCCCATGAGAGACGAAGCTCCAGACACCCGCAGGTGCTGATTACAGGAACACAAGCAGACACACTCCTTTCCTTTCTAATTACTCTTATTCTAATGTGAAATGTGTTTGCCTTGAAGCCAGCAGAATGTTGTTGATAATTAAATTAAACATTTTGAACATCTTTTCGGGCCTGAGACATGCCTGGAGCACAGACAGACAATCGTTTCAGAGCGATTCATGGACTCTATTATCATTCATCTTATTCGGTAGACCTGGATTCATTGCTCAGAAATAAAGAGAAAAGCCTGGACAAATGACCGCTTTGCTCACTACTACTGACCAAAGGGGACGTGATGCAAATCCAACCTGTTCAGTGTCGTGACCTGCACCTGAAGAGTTCATTTGCAAAAACAGACAACTCAAAACATTTTCAAAATCTTTTTTTTCATTGTGCATTCCAATTCATTTTAATCAAACTGGAGTTGGGTTTTAATTAGCTAAAAACATCAATGATTCAGTGACAGTTATCATCACAGTAATCACACGCAATCTTTGCATTTGACCCCTCATCTAGTTACGTGACATATGTCCTATATTTGGCTGAAATGTTAACATAAAGATTACTATACAGAACAATCAGCTAGGCCTATCCTGTGAGATACACTTGCAACATAGTTCTGTAAAGTTTTGTTGTTTTTTTACAGAGCTTTATTTGCAAATTCTAATAATAATAATATTAATAATAATAATCTTCTTTTTTATATAGCACCTTTAAATGTCATATTCAAAATGCATGAAAACACTTACAAATACATTAATATAGAATTAATACAAAATTGAAAATAAAAAAAAAACCCTAAAGAAATCAGTTTTAAGGTAAGTTTTAAGCAAAATGATAATTTTGCTTGCTTAATGTAAATAGGTCAAGAGTTTCATCGTTTTGGAGCTAGTGAAGAAAATGCCCTTTCACCCATCAGTTTTAAACGATTCGAGAAAACAGCTAACAACAGTTTCAGATGAGGTCTTTGAAATAAAACTTTGTCAGCCTTTGTAAGTAAGAATCAGAATTGTACCTTCAAAACAGAACGTGATAAGACTAACATCAGTTCTGTCAGGATTCTAGAAGCCAAATTTTGCACGACCTGCAATTTGTTTAGGGTAGCTTTTAAAGCCGCAGCCAAAAAAGGATTGCATTAGTTACACACAAACAAACATACAAAAATACAAATAAATATATAGAATTGCAAAATAAAAAAGAAAACAAGCAAATGAGCATATATATCATATATCATTAGAAACGTCTAAGACTCAAGCCTCAATATTTTTTTCAGTCTACATAACTCCTAGAATGAGTTAAGAAAAGTATGTCACTGTAAGATTCAAAAAATGAAGTTTGAGTCTTTTTGGTTTAGTTTTGTTGTGGCCACAAGATAACTCTTAGAAACATGATCCACTAACACTAACAGAGTGCATAGTTGATATAAAAAATTACATGATGATAACTTCTTAATGCTAAATTCTAAAAAGAACAGATGTGTTAATTACTGGACCTAAAAACCCCACAAGTAATAATCTAGAACACAGTCTAACACTTGATGGCTGCTCTGTTAATTCTTCTTCATCAGTTAGGAACCTAAGTGTGCTGTTTGACAGCAATCTTTCCTTCGTGTTTTTACATCTGAAAAACTGCGACCTGTGCTCTCAATGTCTAATGCAGAAATATTAATTCATGCGTTTATGACCTCTAGGTTAGATTATTGTAATGCTTTATTGGGTGTTTGTTCTGCACGCTTGATAAAAAAACTTCAGCTAGTCCAAAACACAGCAGCTAGAGTCCTTACTAGAACTAGAAAGTATGATCATATTAGCCCGGTTCTGTCAACACTGCATTGGCTCCCTATCAAACATCAGATAGATTTTAAAATCTTATTAATTACTTATAAAACCCTGAATGGTTTAGCTGCTCAATACTTAAATGAAATCCTATCACATTATAGTACTGCATGTCTGCTGCGTTCTCTAAAACTCATTTAATAATACTTAGAAAATCAAAATCAACGTTTCTTATTTAGCGCCTAAACTCATCCAATCTCCCTAACACTGTTCAGGAGGCAGACACACTCTGTCAATTTAAATCTAGATTAAAGACACATCTCTTTAACCTATTTAAGGAATTTGTAGTTTCTTTCCGCTGTTGCCTCTGGCTTGTTTAGTTGGGGACACTAAATTTCTAGCGATATTGATTTAATTAAAAAAAAAAATTTGTCATTTTACATCATTTTACATCTCCTATTTGATACCGTTCATCTGTATTGTTAAACGTTGATCATATATGCCTAGTCAATGTTTAAATAATTTAGCCTTCAAAATCGTTACGACTTGACTAAAATAAAACCTATAGATGTAAACAGTTCAGGGATATTACAGTTTAAATGTTTAATCTACACAACTTTTTGCTGTTATAGATGCAAAGCGCTCTGCAGGACACAGAGACACCAGTGTGATCACTTGTATATTTTTTTCTGTAGAAAAAAAGGGTATGGTTTCTGCTGTCTCTGTCCAGGAGCAATTGACAATAATTAACTGAAACTCTGTGAATTGTGATAGGTCTATCACAGATATGATAAAAATATCAATAGAAATATTTTCTATTTGGCAAAATATTTGTTGACTTTGGCGTCCAAAAGACTGGTAAATGCATAATTAATAATGGCCTGGCTAGTTCAGCAGACATAAATACGGGACACACGGTTCACATCCACCTACACTCCTCTGCTCATTGACATCTCAGGCTGGTGACAAACCCCCGTGTTTAGTCAATCAGATTTGAAGAATCATTTTATCATTAAGTTTATTATTATTAAGTTTACGCTTACAATCAGTGTTTGTTGCTTGTACATTAGTGTCATTCATTTCCTCTGACTGTAGGCATTACTCATGGGTAAGTTTAGGTTTAGCTATATAGATATGGTCACATTTTTGGTTTAAATTGTTGTTGTTTAATTGTTGTTTAAATTGTTTTTCAACATATTTGGTTGGTTGAACACATAGAACTCAGCAATATCAGGACTTGCCCCCAAAAACATGTTGACATGCATGCAAGATCATTGTCTTATAATATGTATTTATCTTAACTTTTCTTGCTGGACGACTCCCAATCGATTCACTCATGATTCATTTTTCCAAACCCCTTCTTTGGAGAGTGGTCTCATGTTCATCTCATCATGTCTGTAATGTGTGATAAAGCAGTGTTTGTGAGCAAAGTGCTGCTTTGTGTACATTGTTACCGTGGAAACGGTATTTTACCGCTCCTAGACACCTAGTGGTGAAGAATGAATCTGCATTTTCATTCAGACCAATGAGAAAAGACCAACAAGTGGGCGGGAAATATGCTAAAACACATGATGATGTCAACACGAAGCATCTTGGGATTCATTTTAAAAACGACTCATTTCAATGATTCAACTCTTTGTTTTGAGACACAATAAATGTATACATGGTGCACTTTCAGATTTAAAACTTGATGTTGATGCATGATGTTTTTATTCACTTAGAGTTGTGTTACACACCTCATGAAAGATCATTTTCAAAATATCTTTAACCCTGATGAAAAAAACACCATATGCTGGTTAGGTAGGTTTTAGCTGGTTTAAGGACCATGACCAGCTAAGGACTAGCTTAAACCAGCTCAAACCAGCTCAAACCAGTATCCCAGCTTCAAAACCTACCTAACCTTCATATACTGATTTTTTTAACAGGGAGGCACTAATATGGGAGAATACAAGACTTTTATACACTTTATGCTTTGCACTTTAAAAACAGTGACAAATAGTGACATTTCAGTTTAAGGATCAATTCTCACTGTTACCAGCTACTTTTTATCATGCATACACCATGCTGGCTATTTATTAGTGCTTTTAAAACACATTAAGAAGCAGAAAACTGGGAGTTACTGAGGGAATTAATATGGAATATATGTGCTTCAGAATGCACGTGTAAATGATTTTTTTTAGTTGGATCACAACGTTATGGTTCATAAACAGAAGGTTCTGAATCTGAAGTCAGATCTGATTCATTAGTGCAGATAAACAAGAATATAAAACACCTGCACAGACCCTAACTGCATAGACATATGAAAACCACTCTAAACCACTCAACAACTACAGATTTTCTCTTGAAAAACGTAAAAGTGTAGATACTCATCAACAAATTAGCAAATGACCTCTCGAAATGAAGATCACAGAATGGAAAATCTGAAGAATATACATACAGTACAGTCAAAGCAAAATGTATTCAGAGACCTTCAACATCACATAATCATAGTTTATTTGCTATAGTTGAAAAAAATGTTAATACAATATAACAAGATCTCAGAGTTAAACTGTGCCAGAACAAATTCATCATCGACGTCAGATCACTTTGATAGAATAATGAATTGGGTTGAATAGCTGTCAGCTGTTAAGTTTAAAAACACAATTAGATAACACCATTTTAGCTCGACCCTTCACTGTGTTCAGTCTGTGGTGGAAAACAATCACATTAGCAATAAAAAAACTGAAGTGTCTGAATTATTTTTGCTCCCAAATTTCACTAGTAATCCACAGTATGAAGAATTTTTGCGTATATTATGTCAAAGTTTACAGTTTATTTGACCATCCTCACTTACATGAACGAAATGACATAAATGAACTAAAGTAAACATTAAATGTGGTGTCTGATTCAATTTTGGTTCGACTGCACATCTTGACTTTCATTTAATAGCATTTGTATGTAAGATGTCATTAGATGGAATGCAGCTGACACAAGCTAGAAAGCCCCGAGATCTGTGTGTTTTCTCTGCATACGCTTGCTGCTGAGGATCTGCGATCAGTGCGCGTCTTGAGAAGCAGTGAAGGAGTGGGCGTTCTGTCAAGCGCTCTTCTGGATCTCCATGGCCACGGGCCAATCCATCCATCAAACCACATCCGTGTGCATCGCCCGAACGCCACCAAACACACAGATTCATGATCGGACACACAGCAGAATCACGCCGTGATCTCTTCCTCTCTGCTCCAGCGGCTGACAGTAATAGCTGCCATCCGAAAGCCTTATCTGCAGTAATTCCTGGTGTAGGTGGGTATTACTGTAATTAGATGTCAATAGAGACATGCGAATATATATGAGACGCTGAAATAGGCCGGTGAGAAGCCAAGCGTCCTAATTTCCACACTTTGATTTCAAACCGTGTGGATTTGGAGCCTTTGTACATTTTTAGTTCAGATTAAAACCGGCAGCGCCAAAGAAGTGCTTGGAAAGAAACGCATCTTACGAACGAGTGTTTATGCCCGCGGGAAACCGTACGGCAGACGCCAGATCCAGTGTGTCATGAGTTCTGGATCGGGGTTAAATAGTCACTAAGTGCTTGACTTAGTGCTCTATTTCTAGCACGTTTAAAGCTATGAATTCTATACTCATTCTAATCCGTATGAAATGTCCTGGGCTTCAGCAGGCCTTCAAATAACGTTAAGAAGTGAAGCTTCACTGCCCTCTCCTGGTGCTTTTGATTCATCATAATAAAGGTTTTCTCTTCTTCAGTAAATACAGTGTATTGGTCAGAAATACTGAGTGTAAAAAATGAGACTCACTGACAACTTTTGGTTGCCAACTTAAAGTTAATTTTCTTATTTAAACCAACTCTTTGATAAATTAGGATAATATATTCCGTATATGCACATATATAGGTCCATCTCCAAAAATGTTAATATTGTGAAAAAGTTTTTTTGCAACCTATTTCAAAACATTTTGAAAAAAGTTACAAAAAACTTTCCCACAATTTTTTTGCACATGTACCTGTACTAATAAGACAATTAGAAAAAAAAAAGTTCAGTCTCAGAGACCCTAACCCTGAACTGCAAAGCCAGTGTGACAAACACACATCTGTCAAAGCTCTGAAAAACACCGCTGAGATTTCATAAATGTAAAAGCTGACATACCTTACTGAAGCACCAGAAATCAAGCCGACGCAGGTAAAGCGTGTTTGAGCTGCTGCGTGTGAGTAAACAAAGTGTCTGTTATCTGTCACATGCATCACAATCACGAGCTTCCTGTTCTAGAGCAGGTCTCTTTCCTGTTTACCTCTGAGCGATGCTGGAGCGGTCCAGAGCACGTCTCACTAAAACATCTGTGCACTGCAGACACTAATCTAAAGACCTGACAAAACACCAGTGCTGGTCCATCATAGCTCCTCAAAAACGTATTTCAGTGCAACAGAGCGATGAAGCTGCCTTCGTTTAACCACCAATATTCAATGACTCTTTTACCCCAGCAAACTATAAACAAATAAATAAATTTATAAAAATAATCTGTACACTGTACATTTGTAAACCTGTAAATAACTTATCTGTACACTTATCTGTAAAAAAAATGCATGTTTTTATCTCTATATTTCTACTTCTGTATGCATTTTTTAATTTTCTATTTTTCTTATATTAGTGTTATATTCCATCTCTCCTATGTATGTTTGTCCTATTATGTATGTCTGCACTTTAATGTCATTTTAATGTAAATAAAGCTCTAATAAAGCTCTAATTAAAGAGTAATAAAGCTCTATCTGATTTCTGAAAAATCCATTTAAGATAATATTGGCGACATGCATATTAATGATGATCTGGAAACAAGTGACATCTTTGTACGTGTGTGTGTGTGTGTGTTTAGCCATATAATAATAATAGAGAGTAGTTCTCATACAGTAGAGAGAGAGCGTTGACTCTCCTGTAATAATTCTCTCAGTCTGTATGTGTCTGTGTGAGTTTTCTATTGATTCACTATATTAGTAAATAGTCTGGAATTGCATTAAGACACCTCACTAATTATTAACACTTAAAAATATCCAAGGAATATCATATATGTATGATAGCACAATTAATGATATATATATATATATATATATATATATATATATATATATATATATATATATATATATATATATATAGTCCTCCTGCGCTGTTTCCTGGTTCGATAAATATAAATGTACATATTAGCAAACGTATCATCACTGTATTTATATCGCAGCAGTGACCTGATGACCTCCCGCCATCGTCATACAGAAGACCACGCCCTTTCCAGTCAACAGCCAATCAGATCCGAGGGATTCACACGCAGCACAAGCACTGAAATAAAATAAGTGTTAAATGAAAACTACCGTGAAGCCATATATGGAAGGGGCGGGGCCTAGCGGCCCGGACTTCCGCATTAATTTGTCATGTAAGATTGATCTAAATAACAATTATCTTATTTTAAAATGTTACTGTCTAGTGTAACCACTGTCTGCACAAGAACCAGATAATTGTTATTGATACGGTGTAACTGTTGCAGGCCGTCACCTGATATCTGTGACTTTTCTCCGCGCTGATCAGGATTGACCAATCACAGTCGACTGATATCACGAGACACGTGCGTGTGTTTTGGTAAATGGCTTTATAGCGATTTCCCTGTGTTAGGTACTGTACTTCGTACTTGTAAAAGTTTATAGCACATTTGAGTTCAAATGTCTGCAGAAAGACTGAGCCCGTGGTTAGATGTGAACAGATGATCTGTTTTTGTGAGCCGCAGAGCGCCACCTGCTGGAGAAACCCCGAGTCTCGCCGAAACTCACCGAACCTCACCGAGCGAGAGCTCTCTCAGTCAGCCATGTAAAGTGCAGGCGACGGGATCCTGTTCCCAGCGAATATTATTCCTGATCTTCATATTTCAGATCGCAGTGAAACATGGTTCAGTCCTGCTCGGCGTACGGATGCAAAAACAGATACCACAAAGATAAAAACATCTCCTTTCATAAGTGAGCTCAACTCCTCCGTGTGTTTCTATCGAGTCACAGCCGCAGCTCCATGTTGTTTTGTTTTCACAGTTCTCTGATCGCGTGTGTTTGTTCGGTTTGCTCATGTTAGTTAACTAGAGTTAATCAGCTGTCGTGTTAGTTTGTTTAGGTTAGTTCTCATCGGCAGCTTTCATCTGGGTTTTTTTGGCTGCAAACTTCAAACTGAGACTTATGTGTTTTCCTGTACGTTAAAGATCAGCTGGAATGACCATCTTTAATGTGTTTTTGATATATATATATATATATATATATATATATATATATATATATATATATATATATATATATATATTATATATGTTCACTAGTTTTCAGTGATGTATTAATGTAAGAGATCGTTCTGACTTCATTTATTCCCCTCAGACCTGTATGACTTTCTTTTGTGGAAAATAAAAGAAGGTATTTTGATAAATGTCTCAGTGGTTTGTTATCTATACACTGGAAGTCGAAACTGTGAGGGCGAGTAAATGAAGACTGCTGAAAGATCTTTATTTCTGACTGCAATTAATGCACGTGAGTTATTGAAGAAGCCTTGTTTTGGTTAGACTTCATTAGAAATAACACTGACAGCACACGGAGATGTTTGCCGTTTTAATGTGTAGATTTATTTCTTATATTTCCTGTTTCCTGTGTGTTTAATATATGTTTGTCAGTTCTCCTCCTCCACTTAAGTATGGTGTAGATTTTCACTTCCCTTTGCTTCTGGGTAAATAGTTGAGTGACAATCAAATGATCTGATGATAATCTGAATTGATCCGTCCTGAGTTTATTAGAGATTGCATGTAATTATTTGTCATTAACTGTGCAGGTTTCCTCTGGCCCGGCCGGACATCTGCGGGAAATGGGTGACCGCTATGAAGAGAAGAAACTTCAAACCCACTAAATACAGCAACATCTGCTCTCAGCACTTCACCAGAGACTGCTTTAAACGTGAATGCAACAACCGTGTGCTGAAGGACAACGCCGTGCCTTCGCTCTTCACCTTCAGCAAACTACAGATGCAGGTGAAAACTGAGATGAAAACCTGCTTTACTCTTGCACTTTCTCACACAACGAGGCCAGAAACAAATCCAAAGCTGGTGTGTGTTTGGGTGATATTCAGATAGTGTTAGTCGAGCTCTCAGAAACTACTGACAGCAGAAGAAAAGCTGCACCTCGTGACGATGCCATACGTGTTTTGATGCATAGGCAGTGATGCCATACATTAAAGATACTAAGGATATGATGTGTTGTATCATAAAACAAGTTTCCCAAATAAGCCAGGCTTATTGTCCAATGAATTGATTCCACGAAGCAGTTTTAACATAGATCAAGCTCAGTCGCTAACTAACCTGGTCAGGAGCAGGCTAAACAGTTCGGCTAAGCTCTGCTAACACTGAGCGATAGGAACACAGTGACTCTCTTATATACCGTCATAGCCATGCTGCCTTTCTCTCTGGTTTTATGACAGCTGTACCTTCTATAGTTTTTAGAACATTAACATCTTAAATTGCTCTGTCAGATATTAAAAGGCACATTTAATGTCCAACAATATATTTTGCTCAGAACTATTGCGCTACTATTCCATCTGTTTAGTGCGCGTGCTCGTTCACTTACTCCTGACAGTAAAATATACATGTATGACTTTCCAATATTCACAGAGAAATATACCTGTGGAAACACAACATCTCAATGCATTAAACAGCACAAATATATTTGCTCTCACAGACATTAGGTGCTTTAATCTCTGTTGTGCCCTGAAGCTAGGCAGGATGGAGCTGGTCAGTATCTGGACGGGACAGCTCCTGAACACTAGTGTGTTTCTGTTCGAGGTGTGGGTCCAGCTGGGGATGCTCCTCATCCTGGTCAGATTCATCCTCTGTCCTCTGATAGTCCCGGTCTCTGCTGCTTGGCTTCTCTTTTTTGATGTCTGTAATGCCATTCGGTCCATTGGGTCTGTCTCGTAAACAAGAACGTTCTGTTATATTTGGTGCTGGATATTGCATAAAGTGAGTCTCGCAAGTAAATGACAGCAAATTAATACATTTACTTTTTGGGTTAATGGATTCATTTTCATGCTATTCCTAACTGTTACAAAGGTTGGGTGAAAGATGAGCGGATGTCTTTCACTTTTTCCCAGGATGCATTTGAAACAAAAACAGCAGTGATGCAGTGTAGTCTGAATTCACAAGACAGCGTGGACTTATATGTGCCTGTGTTGAGCACTAAACCCCTGTGATCGGTCAGTTGAGAGGCATTACTCTTGATTCTCCAAAGATCAGGTAAAACACGGCGCTCCAATCAGAACACAGCCTTTGAGTTCCATCACATGAGCTAAGGCCGGGCCGTTTTTCTGATTTTATTGATTCATTTGAATGTAATTCATATTAATCAAGTCAGAGAATCTCAATTTTGAAGGAGTTAGACGCTTGAAAACTATATGACGGTGATAACAGTAAAAGGAAGAATCCAACCAGACGTGATTAACCTTTCACATCAGAATGAGCTTCTGTGCTGATAAAGAAGTGGAATAGGAAAAGCATGCAAGAAGATGGGAGTGAACTTCTCTAAACTTGAGCACAGTGTTTTTAGACTTCAGTTTCAATCAAAAGCTGCGATTGTTTTTACACAATCCATGGGCGCCTTGTTGCCAGGAGTTACCTCCATTACCTGTGCTCACTAACATCACAACAATATGACAGACAGCTGGAAACTCTCTTTTCACATCTCATATCAAGAAGACATCTGTTTTCAATGAAAATAAAAATATTTGAAATAGTTGATATAAAGTATGGAGAAGAGTTGTGTCTGAGCAGCAGATGCTTTGTTTCACTTCATTCAGTAGGTTGTGTATTAGCCAAAGTCATGATGGTCCACCTCACGAGTAAATAACCAAATCTGCATTTATTAAAAAATGTGAGTAAATGCAAATATTCCCTAAACAGATCCAGCAAAGACAGTGATGTGATTATGATGGAGTTGACTGACGGCACTCTGAGTATTTTTATATTTTTAAGTACATGAATAAGTAAATGTATTTGTTAGGAGTGTAACGATTTACACATCGTGTATCATACGGTTCCTGGTCAAGTGATCATCCTTATCATCCTTATCCCCTTGTTAGTGAGTTTTAGTCATTATTTAGTCATTATTTGGATAGGTTTAGAAATGTTTGGATTGTGATGCACATCGTGCTGCGTTCGTTGTCATGGGAACAATAATGACACGCAGGTGCTCTGCTCACTCCCATCTCCACTAACAAGGGGATAAGGATGAACACTATGATTGTAAAAATGACCGATACACGATATGCAAATCATAACACCCCTGACATAAATGTACTTCAAATGCATTTTTGTATATTTATTTTTTTATAAAATTGTAGAAATATTTAGTAGAAATCCAGATTGAATTCTGATGTGAGCCGTGTGAAGCTGACGGTGTGTCCTCGGTCGTTCACAGGCAGCGTCTCTGCAGGACTCCTTCAGCCCAGACATGACCTTTCCTCTGAGCCTGCCTCTGTCTGAAGCGGAGGAGACGCCGGCGGCGGGGCGTCCGTCTGAAGACCAGCCCGGACCCATCCTTCACACCAGCGCCTTCGTCTCCTGTGACCACAACTACACGGTGGAGGACACCGTCCAGCAGAAGAGACGCATCGAGCAGCTGCAGGAGCAACTGGAGAAGCTGCGCAAGAGACTGAAGACGGTCCAGCAGAAGTGTCGGAGGCAGGAGAGACAGCTGGAACGCTTCCGGGCCATGAGCGAGGTCCAGAGAGACGCGGCGCTCGGGGACAGCTACGTGATCCTGCCCAAAGAGATCTACGACGTTCTGAAGGGAATAGAGACCATCGGTGCGCTGTGAGATCCAGAGAGTCACGTGGAAGAGGTTTTAGCTTTTCCTTTAGGAGTGCTTTTAATTCTGTCAGTCGTGACTTGTGTTCTGAGTGTGTGTGAGCATCAGGTTCAGCTGCTGGGTGTCTATCGGATCTGCTCACAGATCTCTGTGGAACACAGTGTCCTTTTAGGAGAGGATCGTCAGCTTCAGAGCAGAACTCGCTCAACATGCAATAACTGCGTGAGAGGATTCAGGAGCGATGGTGATCGTCTGGTGCGCTCCGAGAAACCAAACCCTTTAGCACTAGTCCTGAGCTCAGATGCCAGAGGAGCCGGTGGACCAGAGACTCTGTGACAAACCCTTCAGTAAATCAGGTCCTCGTTATCTGCAGATTTGTGCAAATGACCGCAGATCAGTGTTCGTTCTGTTATTAAATGTTTTTTTTTTCTAATTTAAACCTCTAGAATTTATACTGACTAGTTTATTTTGAATTGATTAATGTACTAAGATGACCAAACTTCACTAAACATGTTTTCAGTAGCCATAGAGTCACATATCAAAGGGCTTTGAGCTGTTTCTCGTCGTTTTTCACCCCTTGCTGATTCATTTATTATTCACAAAACTTTAATAACTGTGGAATCGATTCAAGCCATATATGGGTAAAAATAGATTTTTTGCTGGGAAGACTTCAATCATAGTTGCCTTACGGTCACAGTGCAATTGTTCATATGTTTGAGTGTTTCTCTCATTCTTGACCTGATCTTGTGCTTGAATGAGTTTCATGTCACGCTTTATAACTGTCCTGTACACACACGCACACACACACGCACACACACACGCACACACTTATGGTCAGTAGCTGGTCAGATTTTAAAGACACCACCCTTACAAAACTCTATACCACAATAACGAAAGTATCCACCAAAATATGAATTACTACACTTGGATCATAACAAATGAAAATGATAAAGTATTCAAACTGTGTACGAGTCTTTTTCAGAATCTTTTTAATTTCTCTCTCTTATAGGAACTATGAAACCAGTCCTATTTTTTTTTCCATTCGTTCTCTCATCAAAACAAAATGTACTCAGAAAAAGTTCCTCTTCTGAATAATATATAATAATCTTTAGAATATATATTTTATATGTGTATATATATATATATATATATATATATATATATATATATATATATATATATATATATATATATTTTTCCTTTTTTTATTTTATATAGTGCTTTATATAATATTGGTTGTGCCAGAGGAGATTTACTGTGTTCTGTGTAATGTTTCCAGCTGAAGTTGGTTCATTGAAGATTCAGAAATGTTCAGCTCTCTTACAAAAAGTCTTTGCAATCAGGATATATCCCAAACCCCTTCAAGCTGGCCGTTATATCATAACAGAACATGATGTTAGCTTTCTCTGTTATGCTGCTGATACTCAGCTCTATATTTCTTTGCAGCTCAATGAAACAGGAATTTGAATGAAATGCATAGCTGTAGAAAAAAAAACTGGATGACTAATTACTGCTAAATTCTGACAAAATAGAGATGTATGTAATAACAGTTACAGACTAGGCAAGGCAAGGCAAGTTTATTTATATAGCACATTTCATACACAAAGTGCTTCACACAAACAAAAAACAACTATAAATTTGTAATTCAAGAGAGGTGTTCATTAGGACACACTTTGATGAGTGAGTGTGTTTAGATCAGGGTGTCTAACTGCTAAACACACATTACCTTTCAAATAAGCCTAAAGGACTTGTTTAGCTGTATCGGGAGTTTAATTAGGGTTGCATCTAATCTCTTCAGGGCTCTGGCCCTTCAGGAAGTGAGTTTGAGACCTTAGGGCTGGTTTAGATGTAGATCAGAGAGCTGAATGAAGGAGGATCAGCCGTCAATCTGTCTGACCGCTAGATGGCGACAATAATTCTTCAAATGACATGCATTGAAGGAGATTTTAGAGCGGGACTCTCTCTCTCTCTCTCTCTCTCTCTCTCTCTCTCTCTCTCTCTCTCTCTCACACACACACACACACACACACTCACACACATATACACACATTAGGAGTAGCAGCTCGGTAAGTGTTACTCAACCTTTTCTCAGATTTTCACAAACTTCTCGTGTGATGATACAGTATCTGATGTTTCATTCCGTGTCAGACTCACGTTGTTTTTAGCTTAGGGTTAGGTTAGTGTTAGGTTAGTGGGATCTGGATTACACAATACCAGAGTTACCGTCAAGTGTGTTGAATGTGTTCTCTATAAGATCTAAAACGTTTATTTATAGTAACGATGCATTGTTTTGTAAATATGACTCCTGTAACAAGTCTTTACGATGGAAGAACTTCATTTATTAGTTAAAGACACGAGAGAGGTTTGCTTTAGTCAGCTGGGTTTTGTTTCTTTGGTTTAGTGTGTTAAATCATAACTAGAACTAAACCCTGCTGGATTCTTATATTGCAGTGAGAACACAGTTAGGTTTGTTCTGGTCCTGGTCTCGATAGAAAGACCAGCTCTTCTCAACTGATGGGTCACCACTCAAAGAAAGATCTCTGGTTGTCAACTACTCAGAAAGAGCAGTTAGAAATGAAACACTTCTACTGTAATGTTTTTGTTCAAGTCAAGACACAGAAACAGGTCTGATGTTAAGAGTATCACGGCGTGTTTTGACACGTGTGGGATAATGTAGGTATCTTCTTTTACTGCCTACACAAGCCTCTTCATGAATCACTATCAGACCTTTCTGTTCTTCTCCTCCTACAAATCAAGTATTGACTATTATAGAACACCTTTTTCATATAGTATTATGCTATCTTTCCTTTCCTTGATCCTGTTGATCGGTTCTTTCATCAGGAAGGGATCTGGGTAATTATGAACCTGATCAGACGTCTAATACTGATAAAGCACACCTTGATTGCATTGAATGAAAGTGTTTGCGAAAGCATTACTATAGGACAGATTCAATATTGCTGGTGTTTCGCAGATATTTTTTATGCACAGCAATTAAAATGAACTAGCTCTAATTGAGCATTCAGTGATGATTTTTTTCCCCGCAGTGACTCAGATCACAAGAATGTGTAGTTAGTTATCTGTCCTGTGTGAAAACTAGGGCACATAATGAGAGTTAAACATTGACTGGCAGGAAAACAGGCTGCCTCGCTGGTAATGTGTAGAAAACAGCAAAACCCAGCATCAGCCTTTCTCTTCTGTAAAGCTGTGCTGGTCTTCAGTGCTCATATGGTTTTCCTCCTCATTCTGTGTCTCCAGGATCAGAAAATAGCCCATCTCCTTGATAGCACGTCTACATCACAGAGACATCTATTTGACGTCTGCAAGACATATTTTTTTAGAGTGTTTGCTCATCTGTAATATGTCTATAGACAAATGAGGAAAGGGCAATACTAAACGTGGTTTTATAAATGAAAAGTAAACAAGAAAAAAAAAGTTTTAAGACTATAAGAGTGAATGCAGCTTCTGTCGTATGTCAAACATGGAGTCAGAAGTCAACTAAGAAGAGCTTCAGAGACATAGAGATGCAGGTTAGTTTTACGACGGATATATAACATTTATGGAGGTTCAAAACAATGGCCACCATCCACCATCATTACCAAGCTTGGAAGAGTCAGGATAGATTTTTTAAAACCTCTGACTGGGTTCATCTGAAAGAAGAAAGTCATATACACCTAGCATAGCTTCAGGGTGAGTTAATTTTGAATGAACTAGTACTTTAAGATGTAAATGGTTTAGAATGTATGTAAAACTGACATCTTACAGATGGTTTTGTGAGATTTCTTGATATCGTCACATCCCTAGCGTTAGGGTTAGCTCAAGTGTGGGATTGTGTCCCTATCAGAAATAAATACAGTAATCCAAACAGCCCTGGTCCGGACATGGGTGCGATGTGGAGTGTGTTTAGGATTAAAACCACATGAGGTTTTATTTGTGCAACAGAGATGTCAACTTCAGCACAACCTTGAGCTGTATTTGAAAGGCAAATACTTTGAACTCTTGACATCACACCTTACGACATCCAGCTTTGTCTTCTGGTGTGGATCTCATTTTAGATGGGCGTTCAATCTGTCGACCAGCATGTGTGCTGGAGAAGCTTTTCAGGATGATGTCATTACTGAAGTATTGGCCTCGAGCAAAACAGATGCAACCGAGTCATTCAATGACACCCATAATTTATGCCTGATCTGCAGGATTATATAGGGTCATTCTGTGGAGAAAGATCACTTTAGAAGTTTTTTTTTTCCAAAGTTTGCATGACAGTAACTCAAGGAGTTTAAGAAATTTAGATATGGATATAGCAAATGTACTTTTTGGCATCTTAATTTTTAAAACCCTGTACGGTTCAGTTCCAGGGAACCTACCTGAGTGCCATAAATTGTTATTTTTTCAAGTTTGCATTATAACTAAAGAGGAATTAACAATATAACTTTAGATTCTGGTTCCTAATAATTAGTTTTTTGGAGGGTTTTTCAAGCCCCTGTATCATTCATTCCCAGAGATATGGTGATCTCAGTGACGCTCCAGATTCAGATTTGGGGGGAAAACATTAATGTTTACTAATGGCTAATAATGCAACAAAGATCACTAGATTTTAGTCAATAGATTTTATTAATAGAAGTATTATCATGCTGCCATCTTTCTTAAGTCATATTTATCGCATGTAATCTGGCCCTGAATCTCAGGTGAAAATAGCCATGATATTTGACTAACCGTGAGTGTTAGAGCTGGCTCTGACCGCCGGCGACTCGTTTGTGTTTCAGGAGAGCATGTCATAACGAGGAGGACCAGCTCTTCTGACTGACACACGTCTCATCCCCGAGCCGTCATGTCCACCGCCCTCAAACAGGTGTTCAACAAAGACAAGACGTTCCGGCCCAAGCGGCGCTTCGAGCCGGGCACGCAGCGCTTCGAGCTGCACAAACGAGCGCAGGCGTCTCTGAGCTCGGGGCTGGACCTGAGGGCCGCGGTCAAGCTCCCGCCGGGCGAGGATCTCAACGACTGGGTGGCCGTGCACGTGGTGGACTTCTTCAACCGCATCAACCTCATCTACGGGACTGTGTGCGAGTTCTGCACAGAGAAGAGCTGCCCGGTGATGTCCGGCGGCCCACGGTTCGAGTACCGATGGCAGGACGAGCACAAGTACAAGAAGCCCACGCCGCTGCCGGCGCCGCAGTACATGAACCTGCTGATGGACTGGATAGAGATGCAGATCAACAACGAGAACATCTTCCCCACCAGCATCGGTGAGAGCTTCCATCCACATCACTCACGTACTACAGAAGTCCTCAGCAGCGCAGCTTCATTTGTAGAAATAGACAGCAAGATCGTATGGGTCAAAATGATCAGTTTTTCTTTAAGACAAAAATCATTAGGATATTGAGGATATACATAACTAAGAACTTTGGACAATGTTAAAGGTGATTTAGATTTAGACTTAAAGGAATATTTAGATTTTTACAGATTATTCCAGATTTTTAAATAATTGAATCTCAGCCAAATATTGTCCTGTCCTAGCAAATCATACTTGCAAAGATTATTTATTCAGTATCAATATATATATAAAAAAAAAGCTCTTTCGATGTTTGGCCAAACAACCAAAAACACTGAGTAAATTATGCAGAACAATGAAGTGATGTGATCAAAGAAAGACGCACTTATGCAGCAAACATGTCGGCTGTGTAAAGCTTTAAAAAGTGTCTGAGAAAGAGTACAATTATTACAAGCACCGACAGCGAGAGACCGTTTAGCACTGCATCTCATGTCTCTGATTAAGAGAAAAGATGGCTGTTGCTGGTTTCCGTGTGATGACTGAATTGGCAAAATGACCAATGATGCAGACTGATATATTTTTTAATACACTCACGAGTTGCATGTAGTTCATTCAAACAGTGCTGCAGGAGCTCGGTGTATCTGCTTGTTAGTCAGCTTTCATTAAGATTTTCATAGAGTTGCGTTTGTAATAATAAACTTCATATTTGCAAGGTTTAACAAAGCCATTAGTGAAACATCTGCTGTAAGAACCGCCTGATCTCTTCTGCATGCAGCACATCTGGATTTTGCTGGACAGTGCGTCTGAATTACTATCGATTCAAAGAAACTGATTATCTTTGAGTTTTCTGCATGGTGACAGATTTGTTAAGTTCAGTTCATCATCTTTTTGGACCATTATTTGCCCAATCCTCTCTAAACACTCAACACATCATGATACTAAACACCTCACAGATCCTTGATTTGTATGTGACCAGATATGGTTGTTAACTGTGTAATCACTCATTCATTTCCATTGCTTTTCTTGGGAGGCAGTGACCCTGTCTGTCGGGGTTGCCAGGTTTTCACAGCAAAACCCACACAATTGTTACTCAAAAGTAACCAGTCGCTTTTTATGGGGTACTCCAGGTAAAAATCATTATTGGTTATTATTGGTGTCGCTTCAAGACAAACATTCCCCGGAGAGAGCGTTAAAGTAGCCTCATTCCTCGGGAAAACACTGCTGTCTGTAACCCTGTAACCCCATATACACACAGAAACATCAGATCTCCTTCACAAGAACACAAAAGACATGCTCTCAATAATTGAAGGCCATTAGATGCCCTGCAGACACATCAGCTCTCGCCGTAACCGGACCTGTCGTGATCCACAGACACTGAAACACAGCACCCTTCACTCCTGCTCTGCTTCGAGATCCTCTCACAACACACTTTTAATGCATTTTAATGACAGGACAAATATTTGTGCATTCATAGTGCTATACCAATTATACAGAGACAGGCAGACTGAAAAATCAATTCAAATCAAGACCGTTCCCATTTATAAATAAAAGAGAAAAAGAATACAGTGTATAATTGAAAGTAAAATCCACAATTTTAAATGAAGATAAAGATACAAATAAAGTAAATCCTGTTAATAATAGCTGAGAGTGCTGGTGAATGTGCTGTAAACGGACCAGACCGTTTCTTCTCTACAGACAGTGTAGACACTATCTCTGTTCACTTCAGTGTCAAATCTCACTAATGATGTGATGCTTAGACCTGCTATAATGTGTTAGTTTTCTGTTTAGTTCCAGCAGTTAGTTGTTTTTTTTGGTGATTCTCCGTTCTTCCATGAATCACTTGCTCATTGCTTTGAAAGTCTTGATCAAACAATTTCTTCTTATTATTTTTGGATGTGTAATTTTTGTCCAGTTTGTGTTTTCCTCTTTGACTGTTTTACTGAACCCTACTGTAGTGTGATCTTAGACCGTGTCCAGAAAGTTTGGCTGCTTGTAGTTTTCTGCTTCCTCTCTGCACTGTAGCTCTGGGACACTGATGCTGGAATATATGTGGCACAGATTAAAATGTTTTGTGGTGTGAGTAGTCCTTTACGGATGTATGGCCAGATCCCACATGGGCCAGTGCTGGTTCTCAGTGGTTTGATGGAGGTAATACATCCTTCTACAGAGAAGTGTCAGGAAGAGTCTCTCAGTTTGGAGGAAGGAAGAGGAAGATCCAGTGCATTTGACATCCTGTGACAGTTTCTGGGGGTCGTTTGCTTTTCTATTGATAGTTTTCACGTGACGTCACATCTTTATAGGAATGCCCTCCTGGAGGCCAAAAAGAAGTCCTGATCTGTTTGCCTATGTACAAAATGCATCATTAATATGGTGATTACTGAATTTGATCTTTTAATATTACTGTTAAATAAATTTACTTAAGGGACACAGGACACAAACATGAACATAGAATCCTGACCTGAAGTTTTTGACCCTAAACCCAGATTGTTATGTTTAATAGGGACCCCATCATAAATTGAGTTTATAATATACGTGTATGTGTGTGTATAAACCACATTCAAGAATTGCTGTGTTCACAGCAGTTTGTTTTTCAGGCTGTATTATGAGCAGATTAAGAGGGTAGATGACCTACAGTAACTGACCCACCCTCCCGACCGGTCACATGACCGGTCAGCAGCTCAGCTTATCCTGCGCTGACGAGGCTTTATGAAGATATCATCATGCTTTGAATAATTGAATCACACACAGCTGTAGACATCACAGAACAGTGAGCGATGTGATGCTCTTACTGTACAGCAGCTTTAACCTAACTAGCAGCATGTTCAGTGCATCATTTACAGCTCTTTTGTTTTTGGACTGAGGAGTATATGACTTGAAACATGTTATCTGTGGTTATTGAGTAAAATGACAGAATCATGGCTTTCCCTGTTCTTCAGAGCGCTGAACAGATCCAGAGGAGAGTGTGTCTGAATGAGAGACGCTGATCTGTGATCTGAATGCTGCTCAACAGTTTGAAAACAAGGAGCGTTTCATTCGGCCATGAGCAGAACATAATGAGCTTTTGTTAGGAAACAAAGGCACTAATTCAGTGTCACAAACACACACACTCATGTACACTTACACAACAGCCACTAGTTCAGTCTTTCCACAAAAACACAAGCATTATTTTGTTTTAGAATAACTACTTTGTGATTTGTTTGTACTTAAAGCTTACAAGATTTATTCCTGCTGTTCTCCATTCAGACTCTCGTCCATCATAAACAGAGTGACCGTGAACTCACACACATCACACACCAAGGGCTTTTTCCGTTTCTGTTCTAGCTAATTATTGGGAAACAGATCATTATATATTATAAACTCACTGTGTTCACTACATTCATATGTGTTAGAATATCACACAAACTAACGTGTGTGTGTGAGAGAGAGAGACTAAGTCTCTGTGTGTGTGTGTGTGTGAGTGTGTGTGTGAGAGAGAGTGTGTGTGTGTGTGTGTGTGTGTGTGTGTACCCTTGAAATGGTAAACTCAAGGCAGTGTGCTTATTGTTTAAAAACGTGTTGGAACTTTCAGAAGATTTGATTCCTAATGAATTTACCTTGTAATGTGGAATCAAATAAAGTATATAAAATGTGTGTGTGTGTGGATACTGCTATTCCACAAGGGTAGGAATAGCAGTATATTTTGACTTTGTGGGGACATTTTTTAGGTCCTCATGATGAAACAAGCTTATAAAACATACAGGATTACTGACATTTTTAGATTTTCAAAATATTTAGTTTCCTGTAAGGGGTAGATTTAGGAGTAGAACAATAGCACATACAGTCTGTACAGTATAGAAACATTACACCTATGAAGAGTCCTCATAAAATATGGAAACACAACACGTGTGTGAGAGACTCTGTGTGTGTCCGTCCACCATACATGGTTGTTGTCCCTGTTAATGAGACTGCTGTGGAGCAGAATAGTGAAGGTTAGATGATATTTGTGTTTAATTCCTGTAATGTTCTTGTAACTGGTTAACTAGTCCTCTGGTTAAGAGATTTCACAAGTTTACACTGACAGGTAGTATGCAGAGTAAAGGTGCCACTCTGCCACTTCCTGTTTGTTTTCTACATTCATTCTTTCTCTCTGTGTTTTGGTCTTTCAGGAATTCCCTTCCCGAAGAACTTCATCCAGATCTGTAAGAAGATCGTGTGTCGTCTTTTCCGTGTGTTTGTACACGTCTACATCCATCACTTCGACCGGATCCTGCTGATGGGAGCCGAAGCGCACGTCAACACCTGCTACAAACACTTCTACTACTTCTCCACCGAACTCAACCTGATCGAGCGCAAAGAGCTGGAGCCGCTGGTGAGAACTAAAATACAATAAAGGATCATTTGACTTTCTTCTAAAACTCTCTTCATTTGGAAAATTAACTGACATTGCTTTCTCATCACGTTCTTGATGCGGATTGCTTTGATTTCATTCTGAAGCCCATGACTTTCTTTCTTCTGTGAAGCAAAGCGAAAGAGAGAAAGAGAGCAGGAGTTAAAAACAGAAAAGCAGTCTATTCCAGGTCTTCTGAAGTGAAAGATGTTTTGTGGTAGACCAGACACAGATTCAAGTTTTCTTGTGTTCATCAGACGAGAGAAAGTTCTAGATTTGTAATCAGTGATGGCACAACGAATCATTAACCCTGCAGTGTCTGTGCTGTGAGTGTGTGTGATATTGCTCTAATGCTTTTCTCTCTTTCTGGGTATTTCAGAAAGAAATGACCTCTAGAATGTGTTTGTGAGTGTTTCCAAGCACACACCTGAGAGGCTTTACTCTGGAGTTTTAATCCATGAGCTGGTCGTTGCCGTGGAGATGAGGTCATCACTGGGGAGCCTGTGACATCATCTCTGCGCCGTCTAGTGGTGAGACGCTGACCGGACACTCTGAGGACAAATCACTGGCGTTTCGTTCAGACATTCGCTCAAATCTACACTAAGAAGTGGACACCTACATTTTAACATTCAGCTCTGTGAGGTTTGGATGAGCTGCTTTCATTCATCTTCATGTTGCACTGAAGTGAGTTTCAGTCACTGGATCATTTGAAGAAACATCTCGCTGTCTTACACATCTGATGCTCAGTTCAGCCACAGAATTTTGCTCGTCTTCAGCGGAGGACAGTTGAAGTGAAAAGAAATCCTCTCACAGTATCTGCACTGATTCTGTTCCAATTTCTAGTTTGCATCCTGTTACTAAACCACTAAAATTAAATGGTTTAATTGGTGTCGAGTTCAGTTTTTTAAAGGGGTATCTGTGTATATGACATAATTTTGTGTATTTGGTGTAATGCAATGTGTTCCTGTGGTTAAATTTTCAAAAAACACAATATTTTTCACATAGTGTACACACATACTGTTTCTCTAAGCCCCGCCTTCCTGAAAAGGATCGATTTGTACAAAGCTCATCGTTCTAAAACAGTGAGGTAAACTCTGATTGGCCAGCTATCCAGTGCGTCATGATTAGTCAAATATCTCAAGCGTCTTATGGAGTCATAACGTGATGCTGTGTCCCAGCGCTATGACACCAAAATAATAAAACACATTATAAACAAGGCATTTGTTGCATCCAGTGACATAATTACTGATTATCCTTAAGTGATTAACTAAGTTAAAGCTTTAGACTATTCTTGTAGAGTTTGAACAGAGACTATAAAGAGACTGATTCTAAGTCAGCATAGATTCAGGAATCAGTTCTCCTTAAATGTGCTGAAAACACTCTAATATTTCTGTTCAACTGTTCTGGAACAGTGTTATAAACACAACGTAACACTGATTTCTAGTCCTGTTCTCTTTTGGAAACACAAAGTAGTTTTACTTTCACGACAAAGCACAGCTTCTCCAGCAACACTACAGACAGAATAATAGCTCCGCCTTCTTCATTAAATAAAATCACTCTGTGATGTAGAAAGGTGGGGGTGTCATTAAACGAGGCATGTTAGGTGGGTGTGGACAAGTAATAACTTTTTATAAAGAATATCTCTTGAGTTTTGAGACTCTTATCTATGCACTAACATCTTGTAACACACCCCAAAGAGAAAGGAAGACTTCACATCATGAGTTCCCTTCATCTTTTTTGTTTGAAACTTGAGTGTCCTGTTTAAACAAATTAATAATAATGCAATAAAATATTTTGGTTGTATTTAACTGTATCATTTATATGAACATATAGCAGAAATATTTGATTATAAGGGTTTTTTCCAAAATATGAACACTCTTAGTAATACTTCTACATATCCTTGTATTGAAATCTGGTTAGTTTTTCTGCAGTGTACCTCTAGCCGATCTGAAACAGCCTGTAAGCTCTTTATCATTGGCACTTACCTTGATTACATGATACCTGTAAGTCTGGAGGTTCTTAATTCCGCGCCGGATTAGATGCAGGTCTGGAGTGCTTTGACGGGTGTTTCTGTTTTCTTTAATCTCAGATTTGTGAGCCAAGGCTGATATAAGAGTCGTCGTGTCTCTGCTTCTCAGTGCTGCTCTAGAGCTCCAGATGAACACGTTTATGCTCCACATCCTTCATCATGGCACAGGCTCACTCCGATTCTCTCGGTCAGGTTGTTTTTCTGTCTCTCTGGGGTCTGTGTGCTAGAGCGTGATCTTCATCATGGGAGAGAAGTCGTCCTCGTCCGGGCCGCCTCTGTGTGTGCAGCTCTTCTCCGCCGTGGCACTGGTGTGTTTCGGCCTTTACTGCATCGTCAAAGGAATCTCCTTCGGCCTCTTCAACTGGTGGTACATTCTGGGCTCCGGATGCCTGCTGGCCACCGCCTTTGCTGCCTTCCGCGTCTACGAGGTGTGCGTGATCATGGCTCAGACGGAGATGGCCGAGGAGAGCCGCGAGGAACGACCGGTCTGAGCCTGTTAGGACCTTCATGTGGAGTAAATTAAATCAGAGCTGCAGACTGACAGAACTTACAGGTCAAATGAGGGACAGAGAAAACCATGTACTGAATGTTTACAAGGCAAGTGTCAACTCTCTAGCATATTGAAAAGAGCTAGTAATCATTAGGTGTTATTATAAAACATCTATGAAAGACGTTGGAAAAGGTTTAAGGGGACAAAAATAAGCAAAAATATTAATTAGCTGTGACATGAAGAAAATAAATTCTGTTGTTATTCTTTTTAGGGTAATGAAATCAGAAAAAGTCAAATTGTTTTTTTTTTTTTTTTTAGATCCTTTACCGAAACTGATAGTCTCTTGTGCTTGTTGTTATTGGATCGTAGAATTCAGCTTGAAATCAATTGTCACCTAGAGATGAAGATTAAAGGAAGTTTCATGTTTTAATGCATTTAATTCCTGGTGTTTTTTTTCAGAATGAAGTTATCCTCATTTAGCATTGTTTTAGCATAACACTGGGAACAATTCTCATTCAGAAAACATACATTTTGTTCGTAACACACTGATTTAAAAAACACTAAAAACAGGGATCTTTACATAATCTATTCACTTTGGAGTTTGAATGAGTTCTTTAATTTTTGGATAAAAAAAACATTCTCAGCACAAAGAATGAATGAGAAAAGCAGCATTTCCATCCTATTTCATATGTGAAAAAAAACTAAATAAAAAATAAGAAAAAAACTGAAGAATA
Organism: Puntigrus tetrazona; assembly: GCF_018831695.1. Taxonomy (NCBI): domain Eukaryota; kingdom Metazoa; phylum Chordata; class Actinopteri; order Cypriniformes; family Cyprinidae; genus Puntigrus; species Puntigrus tetrazona. Next base: position 29,995,071 of record NC_056703.1, on the reverse strand, counting down.
ATGATAATAACAAACATCATGGTAGTATAAAGAGGTTTGTATGTTCTCTGTGTTTTGATGTTGGTTTCTCTCACAATCCAGAGACATACAGGACAGAAGTGAAGTGAATATGAATGTGTGTGACGGACTGGTCATCTGTCCAGAGGATTGTTCTGTCTGCAGCTTCATCACTCCAAAGAGGACAAGCGCTGGGGAAAATAGATGGAATATATGATGGATGTTCAGTCCTGTGATGTTCCTCTCTCTCGGACACTCTTTCCCTATCGATGTGTCCCGGATCCATGTTTCCAAACAAAATCATTCCAAAGACATCCATTTATCAAAACATAATGAAAAAGGAAGACATAAATTAGACATATTTCATCTGAAAGCTGTTTTTCTGGTTGTAGAGTATGAATTTTGAAAAATGTAGTCATTGCATGCACTTTGTCTGAAAGCAGTGAAAATGATTCACCGTTTGATCCACACACACTTCTGTATCGCTGTGTGTGAACAGTTCTGAAAAGGTGACTTCAGTATTGAACAATGCTTGTTAACAACTGAAAAAAACTGCAAAGAAAAACATTTTTGAAAGCTTTTCAACCAATTCCTGTATCCTGTACACATGATCACATACTCTGTCCAGTCCTGCAAGGGTAGAGTTCGTTTCATGAGTGCTAAGAAAAAAACTATAAATTGTTTTATTTGGTCACAAAACTAGACTTTTCCAGAAGTTTTTTGGGTTTCAAACCTACAGGATTCTATTTTGCATAAAACAATATGCACATAAAAAAAGCTGGCTCACAGTATCAAATGACAGGCTTTTTATTAAAAACAATAAAATCTGTAAATGTTGCACATCTGTCAGTATCTGCATTTCTCATCTCACACATCAATATACACCACAACATAACAGAAATATGATTTGGTAGTCATTTAATGAAACACAATGTGTGTAAAACTGAATCCTGTTCAGAGGATCTAATGAACTGTTCGTTAAGTGCTCTGAGATTGTTAACAGCGAAGGGTCAGCCGGCTTCCTCTGCAGAACAGTCAATACCGGCGTACGTGAACTTCTCATAGAGTGTTGTGTTGACGTACGTCTGGAGAGAACGAGAGGACAACGTTTACAGCAAAATAACTTTGAAAGACAAATAATGCTCCATCTCTGGATCTCATACCTTTCTCTCTTCCAGCATACGATTGAGGGACATCAAGATCTGAGCGAATGAAGGTCTCTCGTAAGGTTTCTCCTTCCAGCACTGTTTCATCAGCTTATACCTGCAGAGAGAGAGAGAGAAGCAGACTCATCTCCACTCTTTCCTTCGCTGATTGAAACAAACGTCTGAGACTTACACCTCATCATCACAGTTGAGTGGCTTCTCCAGCCGATAGCCCTGTGGGAGTTTCTCGTACAGCTCTGCGCACGTCATGCCACAATACGGCGTTCCACCTGCCCATTAAAAGCCAGCAAACCACATCACGTCAGTAAGAAAACAGACTTTCAACTCTGCCTGCATTGATGTCGAGACACACACCTAAGTTGACCACCTCCCAGAGCAAGACTCCATATGACCACCTGAGCAGAGAGAGAGCAGTTAGCACAAAACACCAAACACTCGCTCTCTCTCACACACACACACACATTTGTTTTGTTATATTTGTAAGGACTTTGATCTAATTTTTTTATGCTGACCTAACAATATTTTTTATCGCCCTACACCAACCTTACCCCTAAACTTACCCATCAAAGAGACTTTTTAGTTCTTTTACATTTTAAGATAAACTTCATTTAGCATTTTTAATCATTTATTTGCCGTGTGAGGACCCACCAAATGTCCCCACAAGGATAGTAAAACATTTTTTGACTTTGTGAGGAACGAACAAACAAACAAACACACACACACATATATATATATACACACACACACACGCACACACACATACTTACACGTCACTGTTGGAGGTATAAACGCTGTAGTTGAGAGATTCGATGGCCATCCATCTCACTGGCAGACGTCCCTGTGGAGAAACACATGTTAAAATCACATATTCATTAATGCATGACAAGATCAGCGGTCTTCAGATCATTACCATGGTCTTCTTCACGTATACCTCCTGACCTCGGGACAGGCCAAAATCAGCAATCTTTGCCACAAAGTTTTCTCCAACCAGGATGTTTCTGGCTGCAAGATCTCTGTGGATAAACTGCAAAAAAATTATATTCATGGAGAAGTATCTAGTCAGTGTTTCTGTGAGTGTTGTTCAGAAATGTTTTTACAGCCTTTATCTGGAGTTCATTAATTGTGCAGTGATGCAAATCTTGAACCAGCAAGCCTCACTGTCTCTATATTCTATGACAACATATTATAAAAGATTCCATTCTGTGAGAAGATAACAGACCAGTGACCATGCTAGATGCACGCCATCAACAACATCACCACCATTATTTAAAGTCTCGTAGAGGTTTGGCCGTGGATGATTGGAGGAAAGTGGCCTTGTCAAATGAATGCATTGCCACTGTTTTGTGAGGAAAAGGAGGTCCTACAGGTTATGAGATGAAGAGGAGGTCAAAGGAAAAGGAAATAACGTGACATGTGGCCAGATTTGGTGCCGTATACTTGGAATTTGTGCTCTGCATTTAACACATCCAAGTGCACACACATAATATTGAGAAGTGAACACACACCAAACACACACCCAGAGCGGTGGGGGTTCGGTGCCTTGCTCAAGGGTCTCTCCTCAGTCTTAGTATTATGAGTGGAGAGAGCGCTGGACATTCATTCCCCCTATCTACAAACCCTGGACCTGGGACTCAGACCCTCAACCTTCAGGTTACAGGTCCGACTCTCTCTAAATTAAATAATTAAAAAAAAAAGTAGTCAGGTCAGCTTTATTTATACAGTGCTTTTAAAAATATGGATTATGTCGAAGCACTTGACAGTATCAAACTGAAGAATACAATGTGTATAATGACAAGACTTTTTTAATTAAAGGCATGTCTTAAGAGATGTCTTTTTCCAGCTCAGTTTAGATTAAATAGTATCTGTGCAATGAGATAGACAATAATCACTAGAAATTAAGTGTCCGTATCTGAGCAAGCCAGAGGCGACGGCAACAAGGAACCAGAACTTCTGTGACGGAATGGAGGGAAAAAAACAGAAATGGAGAAAGCAGGCTCAGTTAGGGGCCAGTCCTCCTCTGACCAGATTAAATTCATTTTAATTTATTTTAATGTATTAATTGTTTCTCTGTCTATTTTTATTATATATATATTTGTATTATATACATCTTTTTTTGTGTACTATAATTTAATTTATAAATAGTAGTAGTAATAACTACTACTTCCCAGCTCATGGACCCGATCTCTCCCGACTGCCAGGTGTGCTGCTGAGGGGTTTGCGTTTATAGCTCCAAGTAGATTTGTTTTTCTTTTGGAATATCTGTTGGTTTCCTTTTCTCTCTCTGAAAATGTGGTAAGATGGAATCATTTTACAATCATGGTGAATAATGGTCTCTCCTAATTTTGTCACTTGCACTGCTTGCCACGTACACAGCTTTAGCTTTCTCTTTCAGTGACCAGGGCTTTACATGTGATACATGTACATGCTACTGATTTCATTCACACCTTACCACTTCAAGCACACACAAATCAGGTAACCAACTTGATTTATTTTACACACGTTTCAGACAAGCGTAATCTCTTCAGAACATTCAGTTCTCTCCTCTGTCCTCTCCTCTACCACCTCCCACCACTTCTATAACAAATGATTTCACCTCACTTTTCAGAGATAAAACCAGAACAATCAGCAGTCAATTCTGAGCCCCACACACACTTCCAACCAACCTGTGCACATATTTGATCATAGCGACCCACGACAGTGACGGTGACAGGTATATTATATATTCTCATTACTAAATACAGTTAATATTGTTTATATGTAAATTTGAGCACAATTACTGTGCTGGTGGTCAGTGTTTTCCTCGCTCACCTGTTTCTGGCTCAGGTAGTCCATGCCACGCGCCACATCTGCAGCAAAGTGCAGTAACTGCTGCGACGAGAGCGTGGACGCAGTGCTGTTAGCGATGGCAAAGGCAGGGTCCGTCTCTAAAACGCGGCTCTTACGCAGAAAGTCCAGCAGATTTCCATGAGGAGCATATTCAATGGCCAAATACAGGTATCCTGCGGTAGAAGCAGACAGTGTGAGTTCTCAAACACAATCATGATGCACCGGAGAAGATCAGCAGGCATCGGTGGGATATGAAGCGCACACCTCTGTGTTCACACGCTCCCAGAAGGTTAATGATGTTCGGATGATGACCCAGTTTACACAAGACCTCGAGTTCCCCGGCAAAGTCTCTGTGGTCATCCTTAGAGGCGTATTCTATGGTTCAGACAGAAAACAAGACATTGTGAGTGAAATTGTGTGAATGCTAACACACATTTTGACTGTGTCCATTGAATTCCTCTCACCTTTCATTCTCTTGATGGCCGCGTCCATCCTCAGGCCGTCTTTCTTAATGCGAGCTTTCAGCACCTGCCCAAAGTTTCCCTCTCCGATCACATCCTGGAACTTAATGTCACTCCACTCCAGGGTGGGATAGACCACAGACTGGCTGGAACTGGGAACTTTTTTGGGCACGTGTAGTGGCACAGAGCTAAACTGGACCACAGGCTCCTCTCTCTGTGATCACAGTAGAGATAGATGTTTAACGATGATAATTAAGCTCCAACACATCTGAAGCAGCTAATGAAAGACTTCAGCATCAAAACTGAAGTGAGCTAAACACTGCTCTGTGGAGGACATTCAAAACCTGTTTACAACAAGGTCGTTATCTATAAAGATAACGATACAGGTGTGGTTCTAGCCTGAACTCTAACAATGAAGGCACAGAAAAATTACATGGTTGGAATGACTTTGGAAATGTTTTTTTTTTACCAGCTGATAAACCATACGAACACTGACACCAAATCAGAATCAATCCTGCAATCCTGTAACAAGCATTTGAAGCAGCAGATGTGTGTGGACGCTAATATAATCATATTTATAGTTATCATTCTTGGTGAGACGATTCCTTAGCCTGCTTTAGAGTTAAAGCTGTGACTGAATTCAGCTGAGTTTTACTGTAATGGATCTGTAAATTAAAGCATACGGTCTGTGAGAATGCTGAATTTGGGTCTGCGTCTCACCTCTATGTTGTGGAAGGCCTGCACCATGCGTCTTTGGAAAGTGGCTCTCTTGAGCTGCAAAACGATGCAGAAGACCAGAAGGATAGTGATGCACGTCATGCCAGCGGAGCCCAGGATTGCATAGAACAGCATGTTACTGTGAGTCTGGAACCCATGCAGCTCTGAAAGAGGAAAAATTTAGAATCATTAATAGCATTTTAAAATGTTGAATTTTTTTTTTTTTTCATGAAAATGATCTTTACATGTGAAGTATTAAATAATGTCACTTATTAAATGTTTGTTAAAGTTAAATGTTAATAAAGATTTAACTTTTTTCCCTTTCTTCTTTCAAGATATATATGGCTTGTCTCTCTACGTATGGTCCATATCTCATCCTGTAGAGGGCAGTGTCACTCTCTCAGTGTGTCTCACTGCTTCTGTCAGTAATTGCTCTCCCAGAGACTCACGTGAGTTCTCTTGCATCATCAGCGTCTTGAGGCTTATCTGTGGTTTCTCAATACTCTCTCCTATGTTGTTGACGCTGCAGAGCTCCAGCTTGTAGGTGGTATTGGTCATCAGACCCGCGAGCTGGAAGTGCATGTTGGTCTGGTCAGTCTGAACTCTGATCTCCACCTGAAAACTGTAGTCCGTCTGCTGGTAGCGGATCACGGCTTTGGAGATGGAGTGACCCTCAGACACTGACCAGGTGATGACGGCCGAGGACTCGCTGATGTTACAGGTGGAGATGTTGGCAGGAGGAGGAGGAAACTCTAATGATTGCAGCATAACAAATCATTAACTCCACTGGTATATACAGCTCATCGGCATACATACAGTACACTCATATGAAGCACTTTATAATATGAAGCAAAACAGTTTGATTAATTTTGGCATTATCAACATAATTTGCTATGAAACTGTGTTCAGTGCTCAGCAATCAGTGCTGTATAGTTTGTGTGAATGACATGCCAGTAACAACAGGAATACACATGTGACCCCGGAAACCCAGAACACTTTTTTGTGAGAAATTGAGATTTATAATTGAAATGTAGAGCTTGTTAGGATTGTTAGGTTTTAACTCTCATTATTTTGAATATTGGAAATGTACAAAATATCTTCATGGAACATGATTTTTACGTCAAAATGAAAAATAGATGATTTTCATAATGAACTGTTTAACAGGTGAAGCTATTGCTACAAATATATCTGTGCTACTTATGACTGCTTTTGTGCTCCAAGGTCACGTACAGCTGCAAGTTTAAAAAAGTGAGAGGCACAAATGTATCCTTACGGTCACTCAGTGTCCAGGCGCTGATGGTGGGACAGGCCTGTCCCTCGGAGATGCTGCACGTCCTCACTTGGCACTGGTATTTGTGTCTGGGTTTCAGCTGGTTCAGATGGTGGGTGGAGGAGTTTGACGTGAGCTGGATTGACCTCTTGGTTTCTGAGGCTCCGACCTGCTGACACATGACCTCGTAACTCCAGTCCTTCTTGGCAGGAGATGTGTCCCACGACAGGAGCAGTGCGGTCTGACTAACGGGGCTCAGCTTCATACCCATGGGGAATTCTGAGACAAACAAAGTCATCTTATCATCCCGCAGAGTGATGAACATGACACTGTGTTTGAGATCTTACCGAGCATCTGTGTGGAGAAAGTGGCTTCGGGGCCAAGCTGACCGGTTCCTCCAGGGCCGTGGCGACTCAGCTGCACCTGTGTGGTGTATTGGGTCATGGGAGAAAGGTTGTCCAACCTCACCAGAGATCCACTCACTGTGGAACACATGGAGAAATATGTCTATATCTACGTAAACGTACAAAAGTAGTTTCACAGTTTTTTCAGTCCCCTACATTTAGTGAAACAACTAGAGTTGTAAAGATTTACTCATGATGTGATACGTTTCACAACACGATTCATACAAGCTGAATAAAACGTAAGTTCACTTTCTGCCAGCATGTGGTGCTTATGAACAGCAGCAATACAGTGTTTCCTTGGATATGCATTATTAATATGGTGAATACTGAATTTGGTCTTTTAATATTACCATAATAATTAGATTTTAGATAGTTTTTACAATGTTTTATGGCACTGTTTAATAATTGAAATATTGCCATGGGTGCTTAATATGGATTAAAAATTGCCAAAAATTAGATTTTTTTTAAAGAAATACCTTTGGTTTATTTTTTTCTGAGACAATTGAAATATTTGTGGCTTGTACTTGTGCTGGTTAGCAATTAGCTTTAGCCATCACTTTTTTCAGCTAATGGTTGCAGGCTTGCTTTCTAGTGGCTTATAAATACTACAACGATATTATACAGAAGCAAAAAATGGAAAGAAAATCTAAACCTTTTTTAGAGACAGTCACTTCCCTCAAATATACATTCATAAAAATTCCTATTGACAGTTATATTAAGATTCATGAAAAATCTCAAACGATTTGAACCCTGGCATATTTGTATAAATCTTTACCTGATTTGCAGTACATAGTTTTATCCTTTTAAACAAAACAAGCATGAGATGAGGTCAGTGATTCTGGAAGCAGTCATGTGCTTTCCTCCTCTGTGAAATGAAAAGCTCTTCCGGAGCAATAACTTCACCCACATTCTTCCAACTATCCATAATATATTCTGTATTTGACATCAATCAGAAATATGTTCAGCTCATCATCTTTTTGTAATCTTTTGCACAATGGGAGATTTTATTACACTGGACAGTATGCCAAGAGCAACACAGTGACCTGTAACCTTGGATGTGAAATGCTCCAGCTGTCATATGCAGCAGCAAACCACAAACACACAAGCACTGTTACCCTCAACGCTTGTCCATTGAGATGAGCTGGTCTGTTTATAGAGGACCCTGGCGGAGGTGATAGGCCCGTCTCCGGTGTAGGGCTCTTTATTGAGCAGCAGCAGCAGGTGATCTGGGCCGCTGTTGTTCAGGAGCGGAGGATACTGGGGCTGTGGAGGAACTGAAACCAGAGCAGAAACTAATTTGGGTTTTCATTGTCAGAGCAGTTTTTACACAGAGATGCTTTTAGAGAAACACAGATTTCAGTTTGTTTAATCATCCAGGATCTAAGCCACACAGAGCAATAGTAACACCAACATGAGGAAAATGGGACACAGGACCTTTGAAGAACCTCACCTTTGACATTCACAATGAATTCTTTCTCTTCCTGATAGTTTTTGGTTTTCACTTGACACGACCAGCGTCCAGCGGCTGACTTAGTGATCTTCTCCACCCTGAATATGGACGTTGTTTGATCATTTTCTGTCTGTGTGTCCACTGCCTGAGAAAAATGAAAGAAGAGGTGTTTGATGAACAATGCAGCGGCTAAAGACCTCAGGGCAGTGTAGTTGTGTTACTGAGATGAGACTTACATAGACAGTGGTTTTGTCTGGTTTGACCAGGGTTATTTCCCCGTGTAAAGGAGCGGGCTGACCTGACACAGAGCAGTTGACTACGTATGGGACGCCCGAGTTGAGCTCGATGTCTCTCAGACTGCTGACGATAACAGGTCTCATGTCTTTTGAAAAAAATCACAAGCAGACAAGGATTGAGCCCAGAGATCTCCCAGAAACACAGGACCATTTCTTTAGAATCAGTGATTTTGACCTGGGGTCTCACAGCGAGCTCCGTGCCTGCCTTCACACACACATCCTCTGAAGCGATTGCATTTGCCCAGATCACACTCACACTTCTGTTTACAGTCGGCACCGTAAAAACCGGCTGGACAGACTGGAATCACAAAATACAAATGAAAAGATTAAGTAATATTTTAACTAAATATTTGCAAAGTGTTTAAATTCACTGCACACAATTCAAAACACCTTCAGTGAAACTACAGTACAACTATTACTAGCATTTAGACACAGTAAAACAAGGACTATTAAATTAAGTTTCCTCTCACCCTCGCTGCAGTTAAAACCTCTCCATCCAGAAGCACAGGAACAGCCGAAAGGCTCTCGGAGACAGAAGAGCAGAGAACGACAGACTCCGTCCACACAGCGCTCCTTACAGTCCCGACCGAAGCGGCCCTCGCCACACACTACACACACAACACACACACATCAGATAACACACACTACACACACACACACATCAGATATCACACACTACACACAACACACACACACATCAGATAACACACACACAGCGCTCCTTACAGTCCCGACCGAAGCGGCCCTCACCACACACTACACACACAACACACACTACACACACACACATCAGATAACACACACACACACACACACATCAGATATCACACCCTCACCACACACACACACACACACACATCAGATAACACACACACAGCGCTCCTTACAGTCCCGACTGAAGCGGCCCTCACCACACACTACACACACAACACACATCAGATAACACACACTACACACACACACACACACACACATGAGATATCACACACTACACACAACACACACACACATCAGATAACACACACACAGCGCTCCTTACAGTCCCGACCGAAGCGGCCCTCACCACACACTACACACACAACACACATCAGATAACACACACACAACACACACACATCAGATAACACACACTACACACACACAACACAACAAAATAGGGTCTGATTCATAAACCAATCATGAATATTAAAGCTAAAAATGACCCCTGTAATAAATGTGAGCTGAGTATTTCAGCAAAGATCATTACCTGTTTCACAGGTGGGCCCTTTAAACCCCGGAGGGCAGATGCATTCTCCCGTCACATCATCACACACTCCTCCATTAGTGCAGGACAGACACGATTTCGTACAATCCGATCCCCATAAACCAGCCTTACAACCTTTACCAACATAACAACTGACCGTTACTCAACAGGAGCTCATATATAATCAGTACATATATATAAATATATCTGATCATATATATCAGTGCTTTGATACAACCTGTGTTGTTAAAAGCGCTACATAAATAAAAATCTTGAATAATCTCTTCACAAAGAATCATTGCGTCCAAGTCAGTGAAATAATTCACTGTTTATTCAACAAATCAACAAAGACATTTATTGAACACAGTCAAGATACAGTGAGAGATGCACATCCTGAAAACAGTTTAAAGCAGCCAAATATTTCTGTAGATCCAGACAAATGAATCACTAATTGAGTGTTCATTAGCAATGAAATATTTATAGTGAGTTAATTCATTTTTATGATCATGACATTTGTGATTTAACTCTTAGGAGTATAGATTTTACACATTACCGGACACTTTAACGAGAGTGACTGTGTTTGCTAAGAGACTTACTCCTGACGATCAGTCGGGTTATTGCTGAGCTGAACGGAGCTCCTGAAATGTAACGGATTGCATATATTCCTGCATGGCTTTGGGCTTTTGCGTTGATTATTGTGTAGTTAACTACATCCATAATATCCCCTTGGGGTGATGAGTGTACAAAATTTCCTGAAAAACAAAACAACAACTAAAAATAATGTTACTGAAATTCTTATTTGTATTTTTTGCCAGAAAAACAAGGATTATGTGGTAAATACTGAACATGTGCAAATGCTGTTTAAAAATATAAGCCAAGATAAATAGAAACAAATATTTAATACAGGGTGCCATCATTTTATTTTATCTTGAGATAATGAGTGAGATAATTATTATTATTATTATTATTATTATTATTATTATTATTATAATTTTTGTTTTGTAAAAGGTTAGATTTAACACTGGTGCGGTTCGGGTCAAACGGTTCTGGTCTGGCACAGAATTAAATGTGTGGCGCTGAAACAGTAAAGCCCCGCCCTTCTTTGACTTGATTGGCTATATAAATCATTCTGATATTGACCAGCACTGTCTGTAGTTGTTGTTTTTTTAATCACCCTAACAACAAACACAGCAGAAAATAAATACTGAATTTGGCAGGGACATTTTTCTCCGTGACAAAATACATGTGTGGCGTGAAAGCGTGAGAACTGTGTCAACTGTGTGAGTCTCACAATGAATGCATGAGAGTTGGCAGCCCTGTTAATAATAAAAGTTAAAAAAAAAATCTTTATAGTGCCTATGTAGAGACTACGATAAAACAAGGCGTAGTTGTATGTTTATGTGGTTTATGAAATGTTTGATTGAGTTCCCACCATTTTTATCGATGACTGTGTCCTCTGGTGAATATGTCTTTCTCGAGTATGAGATGTTAACATCTTCGCCTTCGTTAACAGTGATTGTAAGAGATTCAGGGAGGAAAGCAGCTGAAGCAAAAGGAAACCATTAAACCTCATCTGGTTAGATGTGCATAGACTATTCAAACAAGTCGTTCCCTTCAAAGGCTGTCAGAGTCATTACCTTCGTGGAGCATCTTGTATGTGTAGATTTTACTCCTGTTAGAGTTTTTGACCTGGCAGTAAAAAGCTCCGAAGGTGTGATTGCGGGACATCCAGGTGACTTTAGCGGCGGAGTGGTGGCTTCTGTCCGGTTCGGCACTCAGGATATGAGCCTCCTGATCCGGATACTCGTGGCCCAAACTCAACGAGCCGGTGCCAGGAACGGTCCAGTCGCTGCTCACACACAGCAGAGACGGAGAGGTCAGCGAGGACACCACCGGGTCCGGATTGATCAGAGTCACGTCTGAGAGGTCAAGAGCTCTGCCTGCAGAAACATGACGGAAATCATCATTATTTAGTGAATCAAAGAGCCATTCCAGCAGAACCACTCCTGAACCTCCTCGGTGACCTCTTCTGGTTTAGCATCAGCAGGACATCTGCTACACGTGTAACAGTTCTTTCCATCCAAAGTATTGTCTAAATGTGTTCTTTAACAGGAAGTAACACAACTTATGCAATTCTGACAACATATCAATTATGGTATTGAAACGAGGTGATGTGGTTTGCACATTATGAGACACACACTAATCACTCCAGGACTGAAACGCTTTACATAAACACTGAATGGACCAAAACTGAAATACTGGCATAAAACTATTGGAAATATAAAAGTGCAACTCAGAAATGTCTAAATGTGTGTGTTTAAACATGCCACGCTATGATTGTGCAGTAAATGTATATGTTGTATATCATTTATTTGAAACAATGAAGAGTCAGACAAGTTTTTTCAGCAATAAAACTGTTATCTTACATCAGTTGGATTTTTTGGCCTTACATCAGTGAAATATAAAACTCATTTCACTCCTTCCATAGTCATCATTGAACCTACAGTTTAACACTTTACAGGCATACAGTAAGCAAGGGCCACTGTATTCACTGCTGACTATTAATAATTGTGTGTGTGATTTCTGCTTGAGAAGGGTTTTGAAATCCTTCCCCTGCATCTGTTATTGTGTGTGTGTGTGTGTGTGTGTGTGTGTGTGTGTGTGTGTGTGGTTCATCTTTTGTGGCAAAATTTTGATTGATAAACTTTTGTCAAAACTTTTAATCAAGCAATAAATTACATAAAAATAATGAGATACAATCAGGAACAATAAGTCATCAGTGCATCTTTGCAAGGCACAGAAGAGCTGAATTGTGGTATTAAGGCAGTGGTTCTCAACCACGTTCTCTCTTAATCAAGCACACCTGATTCATGTAATCAGCTAATTAGTAGAGACTACAAGACCTAAAATGGGTGTGTTAGACAAAGGAAAGATGCAAAATGACCCTCTTTATGAATGGGCCATTCAGTCAAATATTTATTTGGGACAAACACAATGAAGTGATATATCATATTTTTTTTATACTATGGGATATCTACAGAGTAAAAATTACAAACTATTTCCATGGAGACAGAGACATAGACAGAAACATGTTTTCAGTGCTGCGACATGAATTTATCAAATAGTTTTGCAAGCTACGTGACATTTCTCAGAAGCAAGTTAAACTGCTGAGAGAAGAACCCAAACATTCATACAAGCACTTAATCTCTCTCTTTCAACAGTATTAGCCTGCATTTCACTTGCTTAAGTCTCTGCTAGTAGCTGTGAAATTATGTTTTAGGAATTTCAACAAAAGGTTTGGGATGTGAAATGTCGTATCTGAACAATTTATGTGTGATTGTGATTCCATTTTTATTGACTGAATGCAAGTGCTTAACGTGATAGAAAGCAATGTAATGGTTTCCACTGATTAAGAAATATTTTTGTTTGCTTGATTGGTTATATTTGGCCTGTTATATTAATAGGGAAGGGGGGCCCACAAATTTGTTTTGCCTATGTTTCCAAAAGAGATCAATCCAGTCCTGTTTGTAAGAGATAGTATAGTAATGAATGAGAAGGAGTTTGATAGTGTGTGCACGAGTAAAGTTTGAAATATGCCTTGAAAGGCCTCTTGTACAGTCCCACTTCATCGCTGTCATATTTAAAGATAAATCATTGAAGGTATGCAGCTCTACATGTTATTGATCAGATCATATTCTCCATCAGCAGTAGAAAGAATCGGCATAAATCTGTGTGTTCCTCATAAATGCCTTGTGTCAGGTCAGGCTCATTCAAACACAGTTTTTAGTATGTTCTGCTTGCTGGTGATGGGAATATTTTTGTCAGAGTTGGCAGAATGAAGTGGGTGTGGATCTGTTAAGAGATGAGGGGAGGAAGAATGAAACTCAAGCTCCTGCTTTAAGAGGATTACAGATTTAAACTTGCATGATTCTTGTTCATTTATTGAGGAGCCAGCAGAGTACTAAATCATTATACTGTCCACTGTGCACTTTTGTAGTGTTATGACAAGGCTCTGGGTTCTTATACAGAAACTCTCTCTCTGTCTTACACACACACAGGTTTCCAAGTTTTATGGGTTCATATTTTCCCACAAGGTCAACATTTACTGGTATTTCTATCCCTGTAGGGAAATCTGGAGCCCATAATGTAGGGAACAATCACACACACGTTTTTGGGGTTAAGAGCACTCATGTTGAACCATCTAACTTACCGAAATTACATATGAGAAATTTAATCAAAGTGTAATAATTTCTCTTTAAAAGAAGATCATTTTAAAAACAAAGTATCACCTCCATAATTATCCATAAATATAAAAACAACACAGACGCCTCGAGTATCTCACAGCCTGTGAGACACTCGAGTGAAAACATAGCCTGGGTTACCTGTGAGCAAGCAGCCAATCAGACACAGCGTGATGCAGGACAGGTGCCTCATGGTCCTCGTGGAGCAGTCGATGCCGGCCGCTTCGTCTACATCCACAAAGAAGATCTTCTGACTGTGGGTCAGAAAAAGCAGTCCGCACACATCCCTCGATTTGAACACAAATGAACTCTCCCTTTCTTTTCCTCCACCCTCTTGTCTGCCGTCCAGAAACAGGGAGTTGAAGTTCCTTTTTCCTGTTTCCTCTCTCTGTGCTGTGAGGATGGGAAAGGCCGCAGCTCAAACAATCGCATGACATTAATTGCGGCTCCTGAAGGGAGGCTCCCACTTAAAGACGAGAGAGATATTCAGCAGCAGCCTTCCTGAGAGAATCAATCAAACCTTTTAATCAGATGCTTTTTCAGTGATTTTGATCATGACTATCCAAACTTCCTAGTCAAACTGTTGAGAGCATTAATGAATGCTGAAATTCAGCTTTCACTGACACATTGTTCTTATTTGTAGATGGTTTGTTCTAAGATCTTTGAGAAGCCAGTTCTTTTATGGAACAGTTCCTGTAATGATTTTGACTTGAGTTTTTTGTGGTTCCTCACAAGAATCAAGCAAGCATTTAGCAAGTGTCTGGCACTCAAATGTTACTTTAGTCATAAAAGCACCATTCATCCACAAAAATAATCATTACAAAGTCAAGAGTTTGTTTTATTCACAAGCTAAAACAATGATAGAACTATTTCAGCTCTGGCCTCTTACCCACATGTGGTAGGAAAAATATTTTCACAGCCCTTTGACTGTAGGCAGGAACAGCTTAAGGAACGAATGTTTAGACAGAGCTTAGTTCTTCTTCCTCTGTGTAGATTGTGTGTGTGTGTGTGTGTGTGTGTGTGTGTGTGTGAGAATGTGCCACAGCTAAAGCTCATTACTCTTTAAGTTTTAATTATGCAGACCACACACATCTATCTAATCAGTGTTTAATGGTGAGCAGCGTCTGTAAAGTGAAAAGAAACTAGAAGACAACCTGAAGCACAGAGGAAATGATAAAGGAGGATTCTTCGGGATCTGTGAGGTCAGTTACTGAAGCAGGGTGGACTTCCTCTCTCTCTCTGTCCACACACCCAGAACGGGCTCAGAGCCAGGCTCTACATGGCCAGAAATGCTTCGCTCTTGCTGATCAACGCAACGCCCAACAAATTAATCACTTATATATCCAAAAGACTAAACTAAATCACATTCACATTAGGGATTCAATGGTATAAATTTTTTTTATCATGATTATAGTACCCAAAATTATCATAGTTTTCAGTATTATCACAATATTGTTAAAACATGCCAGAAAAGTTAAAAGTACTGAAAAATAAATTTCACTTAACCAAGTTTTAAACTTAAAATCAACAAACAACAAATAAATTTACTTTTTGTTTGCATAATCACTAGGATTTTGCAATGACAACATGGTCTGTATTTTAAATGACAACATAACTGAAAACAGTTTAGAAATTTGAACAAATCTACAGCAGGGCATGCAGATTCTGACTCCTTTTTTTTGTCCAGAAAGAAACTGCATGCAGACTGAATGAAAATCTAAGTCTCTGTAAATCCACTGGCAGCAGGTGGCGCTAACGGAGCAGCAGAATTACAGCTGTTTCTCGTAACCCTCATGACAATGGCAGCATTGCAATTAAGTAAACTTCTTTATTAGTTATTACATGGAGATAAGATGAAAAATGCCATAAAATCTTTTCTGAATACAGTCAGAACATGCAGGGATACATTCATATAATTTGTTTATTCACACATTCATTTGTAGAATCCCTTTAGCATTCTTTTAAATCCTCCCAGCTTTTCCACACTGTTTTCACTCGAAATGCTTTGCTGCTGTGTGCACGAGACAATTACTTAAAGGGATAGTTCACTCAAATATTTTATGTGATGTTTATCCGATTTCCCCCAGAGCATCCAAGATATAGGCAACTTTGTTCCTTTAGTAGAACACAAACAAACATTTTTAACTTAATCGTTCTGTGCTAGAAACTCAACATTATTTATATATATTTTTTTACCTCTGATACACCACAATGTCCGACTGATTCTCAACATCCAGCGCGACATGTCAATGTATATATACACAGATGCATATGTAGATCTTTACATATCATGGCCCATAAAAACGGTCAATAAAGAGGAATCATATACATATATTATATGCGCCAAAATCACCTACATCTTGGAGGCCCTGAGGTGAGCAGATAAACATCCAATTTTCATTTTTGGGTCAACTATACCTTTAACTGTGGTGAACAGTGACTACATAGTATTTGTGTAACCAACCATACTGATAAGGATACTTAGCTCTAACAAGCATCTTGAGACACAGTTAAGCAATCTGTGTGTGTGTGTGTGTGTGTGTTAGTGTGTGTGTGTGTTAGCATCTTTGTCTGTGAAGAACTGAGAAGACTGTCCTGTTGCTATACAGGTGAAGAAGTGTCTAAGACTCATATTTGGGTTTGCTAGGAGAACACTGTCACTCCATTTAAGCCTGTGTTCTTTGTCTCAGACTAATATTATTTTTATATGTGTAGTAATGTTCCTTGAAGTATCTCCGTTTACTTTCTTTTATGTTCTTACTACACCCAAAACCATGTGACAGAATATAAGACCCAAAACAGATAAGATGTTCTGGACTGAGGAAATTCTCCTTACTGTCCAGCAAAAGGAAAGTTCTTTGGAACAACATGAGCTATAAAAATCACATTAATTACACACCAGCGTAATTATTTAGCTCTGTGACTGACACTAATGACATGCCCCGAATCTCACTGATAACACAAGACTGTTATGCACCTAAGATTACAAAACTTAGATCATATTCTAGAATACAATCACTCAAAAGTCATCTTTAGAATGCTGATCAGGGCTCATCTCGAACAGGAAGTGAGTTTGCAAGCTGCTGCAGACAGGAAGTGCTTCCCCTCCTCAGTTTCTTTGCAGAGTATCAACCAGTATCTTATTGTACTCGAGCAGTTGTTTGTTGACATTCTTCATCACTGGGCGGTAATCACTCTCTACACCTTTTGAGGCGATGACTGCATAATAGAGTTAAGGAGGGTTGCACATCAACTATACTTATTCTTCTCATAGAGATTGACATGTGATACAAGGATACATTCTTTCATCACAAAGTTGTTCTGCTCAAGATGTTGCCACTTCCTCTCCATGTTGGTCAGCTGGAAACAGAACAGACAGCAAAACATCTAGTCACAAACAAATCTGAAAAACTTTACATGACAAAAAGTGTCGCTCATGTTTTTTGCTCGTTATGCAGAAACAGCTTTAGTCTCAAATTCAACTCAAGTAAACTTTATTTGTATAGCACTTTCCACAATACACACTATTTCATAGCAGCTTTATAGAAAGTCACACTGCACAATACAAATAGTATAAAACATATTTGTTGTAATGGTTAGAGCAGATTTAAGGCTGGAAAATATATAATGATGGTCATGGATGGGAGATTCATTGATAGCAGGAATAAGTGTGTTTCAGGAGGTCTGACATTCTTCCCCAAAATGTAACAACAGGTGTAAAATTTAAATTATGTTATTTTTAGTAAAGATTGGATAAAAATATACCTTCTCGTGTTAGACACTAATGTATAATAAGACTGCCCTTTTTTTCCATTAGACAGAAATCTCAGTATGGCATAGCTAGGAGTGAACAGCAGAAACACATGTGAAGCTGAAGAGTGTGTATGTCTCTCACCTCCACATGGGTCTCGTTCTCTTGCAACTGGTTCTTAAGAGATTCATACTCCTCGTTGATTTTGTGTATCATCTTCTTAAATGTATCCTTCCTCTGAGTCAGTGTTACTCGTTCCTCCTGCAGTCTCTGATTGGACAAATGGCAGCAGTAAGTTCTGTGAGACCATCACTAGAAGACTGACTGATGCATCCACCACATTTATTAGAGGCAGATTCCCACTGAAACACTGAGACCAGTCGTGTTAAAGCCTATCTCAAAGACACATCAGCAATCAAAAATATCACAAATTTACATTTTAGCGCTTCAGATGACTTAACCTTCAATGTAGCCAATAAGTGGTTTACTCATGTTTTTAAGCCTAGCCCATTCTAATTCCTGACCTTCTTCCGGTCCTCTCCGGCAGCTCTGAGAGCGTCCAGATCTCTGTATGTGTGGATCTCTTGCATCATGAGCTTGAGCTGATCTCTCAGAGTTTGCAGCTCTGTGCTCACTTTGCCTTCCAGCTGCTCCACTTTCAGAAGATCCTGTTGTAGACGCTCACTTTCTGCATGATGAAGCACAGCATACAAACACACATCACAATACATCACTACAGCGTCAGGATTTCTAATATAAACGCTGTAATTTGACTATGCAGGGCTGCTGTTTATCCTACAGGTGTCACTACAAACTCATATTGTGTCAGCTCTATTTACTCTTTATAGCACTTCACACAATACAGAACTTCACAGTAATACAAAGGAAAATAACAGAAATAGTGATGCAAACCTCATTAAATATGAGACAAATGTACATGTGCAGTAAAGCAGCTCTACAGAAGACAACAACGTCATTATTCATGCAATAATGGTGTAAAGTTCAGTTTGGTTGCAAGTATATCTTCAGAAGACAACACTGTCATTCAAGCGACAACAAACATCATGAAGCTTTACTCATTAGGTGTCTTTAACATAACAACTTTGGCTAATTTCCACGATTATTCCTGTGCCACATGAACATGTGTAACTACAGTGTGCTGCTTGTGAGGAGAGCAGGAAGCAGTAAAGGGTTCAGAGGTCATGATCTATAACCTTTGGAAATGATTACAAGCAGATTTGGCCACTCCGTTACAAAGATTCATGACACACTGGAACCGGCTCTGCTGCAGAAACCGGATGTGCCTGCTGGTCAGTGTGAGATGGCCGTCCCCAGGGACAATGAGCCCTGATCTGCGTCTCACCACGAGACCTGATCCGAGTGCTGGGGGGGCATTACAGGAAGGAAGTGGAAGAGGGACGCTTCCCTCTGATAGGCAGAGGCCTAACTCACTGTTTAGAGAGAGAAAGAAAGAGAGTGTGTGTGTGTGTGTGTGTGTGTATGTATGTGTATGTGTGTGTGTGTGAGAATAAAAAAAAAAACCCTGTCAGCACTTCTAAGCAGTCTGGACTGTTTCCATGTCCAGGGGTCCTTTCACCAGTGCTCCAATCTGACTATCAACACACACACACACACTCTCTCACTCACTCTCTCTAACTATAGGTGTATATGTCTCCATCTTTTCCTTCACCCTACCCCTAAACTTTGACACTCAAACAAAACATTCTGTATTCCCATAAAAAAAAAAAAACACAGTTCAGTATGTTTAAACTAGTTAGCTTACGAATACACAGGAAGTGTAAAGCACCTGCAATGTATAATTGCATACATTTGTATCCTTATAATCCATATATACCAGAGCATGCATACACATACACACACTTCATGCGTTTCCACAGCTGCTGTTACCTATGGGTTTGAATTACTGGAAATATTTCTCCATGAGCAGCAGTCATTATACAGCAGTGTTTCCCTTTTTTCAGCTGTTGTGGCAGGACTATGACCATGTCCCCTCTCCACCCAATAATTACATGCAATCAGAATTGAAATGATTAGAAATAAAAAAGACAAGTGCATAATAAAATAAGAAGAACTAAAAAGTAGCTTATAGGGACATTTTTAGACATTTAATGAGGCTCAGAGGTGGCATGAGTACAATTAAAGTCACAAATTCATGTTAAGATTGTTTTACATAAAACATTTAATATAGAAATATTAAATGATTAAAATAACTGAAATGATAGGTTAAAATTTTAACTAAATGCACCAGAACTTACTTTATTTGGAAAAAACAATTTGTCAATGAAATGCAGCAAAATCACGCAGTAGTTATAGTTAGACAATGTAAGTCACTTAATAGGCTATTAACTTGGTGTTTATTGAAATGTTATTAAACTGAATTGTCTATATGAATCAATATCACATTTGCAAAAGTGTGGCGGCCTGCCATGGTAGAATAAATGTAACGGAAAAACTTGTTGTGTATTTCAGCTTTATGATTAAAGCTGATTAAAGTGGTTAAAGTTTCTCCTCACAGATATCACCTCTCTTTTTCTCTCTGTCTCACACACACAAAAGAGAAAAGTGGAGGAAGCAGTGCCTCTGAGGAGATCATGTTGGGAAATTAGATTAGAACGTCTTATACAAAAGAAGAAAGGGCCCTTCTCTGGGCAGAAGCTCACACCTTAATAATAATGACAAAGAAGGAGAGGATCTTGAGCTGTTAATGCTGTTATTCTGACACAGTCTGACTGTGTTCATGAGTTAGTCTGGTGTAGATCAGCAGACTAAAACAGACAGCTGTGTTTGATGGACAGCGCTGGAGCCAAACTGCTTCTCGCACACAGACAGAGACTGACCTGAGGAAAGGCCTTTGGCTGTGCTTTGAGACTTCTGCATCTCCGTCTCTTTGAAGCTCAGATCTTCCTGCATGGACCGCAGCTCTTGAGCGGTGACTGCTGATAGCTGCTGCAGACGATTGATGTTCTGGAGAGAAAACACACAGTGAATGAACACAACATCTGAGTCTCCTGAAAAGCTTCTGATCCAGTCTAGACTGTACCCTGCTGGAGTGTTCCAGTAAAGCCACGATACTGCTCTGTGCTTCTCTGATCAGCTGCTGCTCCTGAGCTTTATTGTCATCAAATGAGTTCAGATATGCTGTAAGAACACACATGATCAGCTCATCAATCAAATAATCAACACATGGAGATCTATTTATACCTCAGGTGTCCATTTCATACATTTCAACAAAGTAAAATTTCATTTAAAACAAAATACAAAAAACCAAGCCATTTAAGTGCAATTTTGCTTCTTATTTTGCTTTAACATTTTAGTTTTACTTTTGCGTTTAAAAGAAAAAACAAAACAAAAACAAAAGTACATTTCACTATTTTTGAATTACTAAAAACTTATTAAAAACATGATTTCATACATTTTAATAATTTACATTCAGTATTTGTGTGAAAGTAACAAAGACTCACAGTTGATTTCTTCTTCTCTCTTCTGCAGCTCCTTGTACTTTTGTGTTCGTTCTCCTGTAGATATTAATAAAAAAACACTAGAAACCAGTGCTTTTAACTCCAGTCCTCAGGAACCACTGCTGCTTTTTATGTCAGACACTTGCTCTTGTTTCATATTTTTAATTGAAAAGCAACATACAATAAGTAAAAATATATCAGAAACACATATATATAAGTGTAGCAACTGTAAACAGTCTCATTAAAATAAAAATGTGATGCTTAGATCAATGGAATGAATCAGGCTTACGTCATCTGCTAGTTTTCCCCTTACCATTACATTCTCTCTAAATCAGCGCTACAGACTATGATCATCTCAATCAAAAAACAGCACCTTGATGTTCCTCCATGTCAGCATCTAGTTGTCGCATCTCTTCAGTGAGATGGCTAATTTTCTCACGTACTTCGGAGAGCCTACATAAAATAGGATGTTAATTTTGGATTTATTTATCGAACTGGTACAAAAATTGCAAGCAACACACAGCATTTTCAGTGCAATAATATACATCTTCTAAGCAACTTTGAGTGGACATACATATGAACAAAACATATTAATGTTGTATGTTTCTATATGTAGAAATACATACTGTCGTTCCATGCTGGCTATTTCCTGGTTGTTTTCTTTCACCTAAAACCCAGCCAAAGAAAAATCATGAAATTACTTCAAATATTTGCATGCAAAAGTGTAAATAAATGATATAGAGACCTGTTTGAACAGGCGTTCACGCTCCTCTTGTGGAGAGCCCATGTCTCGGTCTTCTGCTAGCATTGCTTCTCGGCGGTTCTCCAGCTCCAATAGTTTCTCGTGCAGCATGACTGCTTCCTGTTTGGCCTGGGAGTGAACCAGATCCTGTAAGCATAAGACACAAGAATTAATGAATGTCTGTATGTGTACAAATCAGGCAGTTTTTTCAACTTTTTTAAAGCTCTCCAGAAACGAACTCTTAGAACGAATTTTTTTTTACTTTTAAAAGAAGCACTGGCCTGCTGTTACAAAAGTTTCAACTTGCAAAGTTTATGTAAGGTAGCTATGTATTGTAACCTACAGTACAACAAACATGCCTGTTGAGTACATGAATATATTCACATCAAACACGCTAACAAAGTAGTAGTGTTTCCTTACAGCCAAAGAAAGTCATGATTCATCAAGAGCTCACTTGGGTCTTTGTGTGTGCGCACATTTCTAATTTGAATGCAAGGAAAGACAGAGTTTCTGCAAGTGTTGTTTGTGTGTGGGTGTTCGCTCACCGCCTCAAACGTCTCCTTCCTACTCATCAGAGCGTCTAGTTCCTCTTGAAGGGAGTCCAGCTCCTGGATGCAGATGAGAGGAGGCGACGAATGAGTTGTGTCAGTGTATAACAGGACTTGGAATCACCCTCACAAATCATTCACAGCATTCAATGTCATGTTTAGAGGAAGTAGTGAAACTGTTAACTGAAGACAATTTGACTTTATGTAGTCCCCAAGTCCCTTATTGATTTTTGTTTTTAGCATTAATCTCTATTTGACATGCATTTTCTTCCAAAGTAACTAGGATAGGTAACAACTTATTTTACACAAACAAACAAACAACTTCAATATTTATCAAAGTAAATACGTTATCAAAAACAAAGAAAATCAGCATTTGGTCAGGTATTACAATGTTTAATAACTCATTGAACACCAGTCACAGTCAGACAACAAGAAATAAAAAATATTAGTATATAACAAATAAAAGTATATTAAATAAATAATAAAAACAATTTCCTCAAATACAAGCAACAACACAACATACTAACATCATATCTTTATCTAAAGAAAGGGAAAGACACAATGGCACATTAATGCTGTTACTTGAATTCAGAAGGTATTACTGGAGGAATGAGACAAACCTGCATTAGTTCTTCATAGGTAGCTTTCATCTCAGTGTATTTGGCCTGTTTATCAGCAGACATCTTCTGAATGATGTTTTGGGCAGCCTGTTTTTCTTGGACTATATCATCCTCTACAGCTCTAATCATATCCTCTTTCCTGAAAAGAGAAAAGTTGTTAGTATAGCCCATAATTATCCATCCTCATAACACTGAATCTGTCCGAGACTTTCAACATCATTCAGCAGCAGATCTTCCGGATGTACAAGTATGTTCCTCAGGGAATCTTGAAGAAGAGTAGTTTCTAGTTCGTCTGAGCTCAGAGCAGTTCAGCCTGTATATGAACAAACCAACTGATCTCAGGTAGTTTGTTTATGGGTTGTTGTTATTATTATTTACAATAAAAAATAATAAATAATGTAATGTCAGATGTTTCAGTCTCTTGTTACATTGCTCAAAGATAAATAAATAAACTGTTTAATTCTAACTATAAAAAATAATTCTGTTGTCATTTATGTAATCAATGGCTAGATGTATATCATGTACATGTAGACAAAGAAGCATGGAGATACAGCATCCGCCTCTCTTTTTAAATCTATAATACTGAAATGCTTTTGAGCCTAAAGGAGCACAATAAAGCAGACTTCACATCTCTTCTCACCTCTAAAAACTTTTATCCTAACCACAATAAACAACTTTTCTGTTGTAACATCTTAATTTACAGTTCATTGGGAACATTTCTGATCAGGTTATGAATAAAAAAGCTCTAGAATATATCAGCCTTCAAAGAGAGACTAAAGAATTACATTTAACAGACACGTTTATTCAAAGCAGCTTACATTTTTATCAGTTCATGCATTCCCTGGGAATCAAACCCATGACCTTGGATTTGTTATCAGCATGTTCTACTGCTTGAGATACAGGAACAGCACAATAAAAAATGACTATGGTCAATGTTTAGCCCGTCTTTTTATTACAGAGAGCAAAGGTTTGTTTCTGTCTGAGCTCTTTTAAGCATGAGTTAACAGTCTATTACACAGCACTCAAGGGTAAGTGACTCTACCATTCATATCTATAACATTTTCTTCTTTAATTTTAAACCTTACAAAAGTGAAAAACTGATGTTTCATGCAGATGACGAGGCAAAAGTCCTAAATGCTATTATAACAAGAAATGTAATAGCAGTCAACTGAAACAAACTGATTACATTATGAAACCTTGGAATAATGCCATATAATGGTCATCACAAGCTTTTTTGTACTTCAAAGAAGCAAAGAGTCTGTTCAAATGATCCATTAAATGCTTAAATGATTAAAGTTTATTGTCATGTAAGGTTAAGTATCATGGCAAAAACTTAGCAAAACAAAAACAAATATCCTTTTTGCACTGAACAAACCATAAAGCAAATGGAGACGATGTGCTGTGTCAGGAATACACCAGTCGAGTTCTGAATGAGGTGAACGGGACATAAAACACTGACACAAGGTATATGAAAAATACATGAAAGGAAGTAAAGAGGTGAAAGACAAAAGGTTCTTGAAGGAGTTGAGGAAAAAAACCCAGTAAAAGGAATTGGCCCAACATCACTATCACAAATTTTCTTTTATTTTAGACATTAAATATTTTAAATTATAAACATATTATAATAACCTATTCTACGTCTCTGTTAGAGACCTTGAGAATGGCACAGATGAGAGCAAGAGCAAAGCATATGACGGGCGCTGGTAAAAAGAACCTTTCCAGTTGGTCTGCGTTTATAAAATGAGAATAAAACAAGCATCTGTCCTTAAAGAAACTCAACAATAATGATCACAGCAAGAAAACAGGCCTCGCTCCGCTAAAGAACACTGGGTGACTTTGTGTCTCATGCCAGCCAGAGAAGACCATGAGTATCTTTGTGGCTGATGGCAGATAACATAAAACAGCAACAAACACAAGCAGAGAGACACGGGACAGCAGCATGCTGATAGCAGAGACTCGTCTGCACAAAGATCCGCTTTGTGTCACATTTATGAAGAGGGATTTTACTTCCTCAAGAACCTTCTCTGCTCTTTATGACTGCAGCTAACAACAGACAGGACAATTTAGCAAGAACTGTGCTTCCTCTTATGGACAGGACACTGTTTGTTTGGTTGATGCAGTGCTGTTATCACAGCTAACAGAGATCATGGTCAGGAGACAGATGCATGTGGTGTGGGTCGCAGCGGTTCTGATGAGCTCAGGAGTGATCGCACAGCAGGTGAGTGTCTTTCACACTCGGTTATACCAACGTGTTCTGTATCAAAGTGCTATTCTTATCTAGCCAAATCATAGACTGGAGAATTATATGAAAAGAGTGGACCTTGTGTCTCCGGTCCTCACGGCTCATCAGGGATTAAACTCTGATGTCAAACCAATGTTCATTTGTGTTCAGGTTGACATGAGCAACGCAGCTCTGACAGAGATTCCTAAAGATATACCTACAAACATCACCAGATGGATCCTGAGCAATAACTCACTTGTGATGACCGCCTCGGATATAAACACCTTACAGAAATATCCCAGGATTACTGAGTTAGATCTTTCTTACAACCACATACAGATCCTGCTTCCTGGAGCCTTTGACAAACTCACAAATCTAAACATTCTTAAACTGAGGGGAAATAGCCTGCAGACCCTTGACAAAGACATCTTAAAAGGACTGACAAAACTAAAGATTCTGGATCTGAAGGACAACCCATGGAACTGCTCCTGTTCGCTCAAAAGCCTCTTCAAAGAGCTGAATGAGTCTGGTGTATCAATAGGTGAGAACAAGCACTTAAGTTGACTTTTGATTTTCACATATGCCAATTTAATGTTTGTTTTGTTTGGCTTATTCATCTACAAAATCTCGTGTTGGTCTTGCAGGGAAAGAAGTCACTTGTGACACTCCCCAGAAAACAGCTGTGCTTGATGGTAACCCTTCCTGCTCAATTCAAGCCACAACATCTGTGGAGAAATCTACAGCTCCCACAATGAAAACCAGATCAACACCAGCAACGACCATAGAGCCGACCAACAGCAGTCACATCAATGGCTCCAGCAAAGGTAAACACACCGGAACGTCTCTAAAACACTGTGATCAGTACTGAGCTCCAATAGCAACATCAGATGAAGGTGTGGATCCTCCTATTACACACAGAATACATAACTGTGTAGCAAATGAGAAAAACATTTTTCACAAATACTGATGTCAACAGTGTCTACAGAGCCTTATGCCAGAATATGCTTCTCCTTAGGGTTGATGGCGAGGGATGGTGGGACACAGACAGGAAGCCACAGCTGGAAGTTCCTGCTTGGTGTCGTGGCTCTAACTCTCAGCACTTCCATGCTCATTGTATGCGCTGTTAAATCTCCCTCGTGGTACAAGCTTCTGTTTAATTACCGACATCAGAGGCTCTGCGAGGACGTGGAGCACAGCGTCTTCAATACCGGACGCTTTTCCAACTTCAGTCTGGACACAGAGCAGACGGACACAAGTGCTCAGGAGCTGGACACTGGACTGAGTCTGCAGCCCTTTGAGGATGATGATGATGATGATGGTTTTATAGAGGACGGTTACATTGAGCCGGGAAACTACAAAGAACAAACGGATGCTAACGAGTCATGAGCAAGATCTCTGACAGAAGAAGAAGCTGGCTGTAAACGAGAAAAAAAAAGCTACAAACTCATGCATTAAACTATGAGGATCATTTTATTCCAGTGCAGTAAGGCAACATGAAAAAGCCATTAAAAATTAAAAACCCAAGGATCTCTGAACTGGAAATGCAAATGCATGCATCTCAGCAGATTAAAAAAAATAGTGTGTAAATGCTGTAATTTTTGCTTTTAAAAAAAATTATTACTCAATCTCTCTTTTTAAAAGCTTGTCAGTGATGTATGCAAGGATATAAACTGTTTGCATGTAGTTTTTTCTGCAGCATGTAGAATTATTTAAAAAGAAGCTCTGGCATGATTGAACTGAAGAGCAGTCATACTCAGGAGTACTCATCTGCTGCCCTCTTGTGCACAAACATGTAACTGTGAAAAAACAAAACTACTTACTCTCTTCTCTCTGTGAATATCACGTCCATACTTTGAGCTTCTCTGTCATTCTGTGCTTTCAGCTAATGAGACAAACATAAAATAAACTCAGCAGGAATATGAGAAGAGCAAAGAGGAAGATGCTGCCATTTAAATGAAGTTGTCTCACCATGTTGATGTCATTCACGACTTCATCCATCTCAGTGTTTGTGTTCAGCTTGTCAACTAGCTGATAATTAAAAGAGCATATAAAGAAGGTTTTATTGATTCAAAATAAAGAGACTTGTAGTACTTCCACTAATCGTTTTAAATTAGTGTACCATGTTGTAATCTGCCAGTTGCCCTTGAAGATCTTTTATTTCCCCAGCTAGGATTTCTGCTCTGTTCACAGAAAAAGTTTTAAAACATTTAATAAATTCATTACTGCATCCTAAGGTCAGTACTAACCCATGGAACAGTCAGGTCTTTTAAGAGGATACATTTCTTTACATTATATAAAGTCCATCAAATATAATTAAAATACAGAGAATTTAACATTTCATTTCATTTTAAAAGATTGTATAGTTTGGAATTACAGTTTTGTGAAAGACATTATGTAACATTTGCAATCTTACAGACAATTTCTATATTTAAATAAACAATGTTCTTCAAACTTTCTGTCCTAAAAAAGGAAACTCAATAATGATTTTGAAACATTTTCAATGGCAACACTGATCATATTGTGAACATTAAACAATATGCATTACAAATAAAACGTTGCTTGTCAAATACAGAAAAACAGATGACAGTTATTTTAAATTGAATAAATGATTGTTTATTTGCTATTTAAAATTTTATATGATGCATGTATTGTAAATGTTTTGTTTTTTTGATTCTGGGGGATCTAAAAGTTAAATTACCTTTTTTCATAAGATAGATATACTGAATTTTCCTGACTGAAGGTGTCAATGTCCTTCTGTAGTTTGCTGGACTCCATCGTCAGCTCATTTATTTTACTCCTGAAGGAAACAAACAAATTATTCTTTAATTTATCTGTTTTACCTGAGATAAAATGAAAAATCTTCATCACTTTTACCGTAATAATCCAAGGTAATATGATTTATCCAGAATTTGTCTCTGTGGTCCTTAAGGAGTGAAAATAAAGCAGTCAGTGTGCATACCTCGCATTACTTTAATGTTTGTTAGAAAAAGAAAAATTGTCTGACCCTTCATGCCTGTCTTCATTCCACTGAGTCCCTGTTGAGTCACGGGTCGATCTGCCACTTTAATCTGAGCTGATAAAACACCAGGAGAAGCCACAGGTCCAGCTCTGCTGCCGGGACGAGCGGAGCCCGGGACCATCTATGACACACACACACACACACACACACACACACACACACACACACACTCATAATTCTGCATGGCTTTAAACAGACAACACAACTATAATAATGAACCCTTACTGCAGTGCTGACGCGGAGGGCTGTCTGTGGTGGTCGGATGGCTGTAGGTGGGCGTCCAGAACCCTGGCCAAATGATCCTCGGCTCACGGGTCTCTGGCTTGCCATTGTTGTCTGAATGGTAAAGCTTAGCACACTATAATATATTAGACTAGTCTAGAGTTTACAGCACAGCAGAACAGATGGCAGATGAGATTGAAAATGGTTCTTAACATTGTACATCCACTGTTAGAATGAGCTCAAATAAGTTCAAATGCATGATTACTAAACATGATTATTAAAAGATGCAGTGGCAGCACCATGACATAATGACAATAACAGCATCGGAGAGTAATATTACTTTGCTCAATGAGTACCATATTAAAGTACTATCGTGTCAATATGTTTTTTCGAGGTAACTAACTTTGATGAACAAAAGAAAAAAAGCCATTATACGTGTCCGATTCATTGAAAGAATCGACTCAAAAGAGTGAATCATTTATCAAATGTGATTCTACACAGCCAAAAAAAAACTTACGAACTGTGAGATGTTTAGATATAGAGGCAGAATTCAGTAAATATATATATATATATATTTACAGGAATAATAAGAACAACGGGGCTACTAAAAACAATAATTATAGGAACTGCGCCACTGTTGGAATAATCTGGATGCCGAGGTGAGAATATTATATCTATGTTTGAGAATCACAGCTTAAATTACAAACACAAATGACTGATGTTTAACAATGTTTACAGCCTATCGGACTCTTACTGTCACATAAAACAAATAAAGAGGCGTGAAAACAAATGTTTAAAATCAACTACGAACCAAAGCATATCAAGACAACGCATTAAATAACCCTTTGAGAAGATTCTCTTGTACAGGCTAACACATTAGCAACAAAGCGGTTTTCTGCTTGATCTCAAGCAGAAAATCTGTTCAACTAACGATCTTACCACACAAGAACTAAGTGATTTAATAAATTATCGCTTACCTTTACCTAAAAATACGCTGTTTATAGTTAGCTACTTTAACAGTCAACCAAAACGCTCGTCTCTGAGTTGCCTAGCAACCCAGGAACGTCATCGCGAGAACTCGTGCGAGAACAGCGCTGCACTGCCCCCTGCTGTTTGAACGTGACGCAGCAGGGCATACTTTACATTTTCTCTTATATATAACCTATATAACATAACTACATAAATACGTTCAAACTATATTTGTACACCAGCACTTTTCAGTTTCCAGGTATTATGTATCAGCTGCTGTATAATGTTATTTGGATTACCATTATTCTTAAAGCATGCTGCTTAGAAACATGTTACTGTATGAAGTTCTATAAAAATTAAAGTAACACGATAGTAGCCACACATACACAAACATTATTTACTTTTTGTTTTATTTTTATTTATTTTTCAAATATTTTCCAAATTTTTCTTTTAATTTTCTAATCTAACTGCAATGATCACCTAATGATTATCGTCTAAATAACGACCAGCATTTTACCCTTTTTTTCATGGCATAAATCCATATTTAGTGCATAACAAAGCAAACTAACCCTGGTTGCAATGGTAAAATAAGTTCCTGAATTCACAAAAAAATGTTCTACTGTCAATCTCCTAATGAGGAGTGAGGAAATAAATAAGAGATAAGAAAACACCATTTACTACAATAAATACAGTACAATGAATCGCTAAAATAAGAAAATTAGAAATTCAACTGTAGCACTGAATAAATGTCCAAAATCAGAGTGCAAGGTTTTAAATAATCAGTCATTAAAATGTTAATGATTAGAAAAAGACTGAAGTCTGTTAAACTTTTATCGTGAGTGAGTCTGTAAGTGTTCAATCCAATCTACTGCGTATGTCTAATAATAATTATAATAATTGGATAATGACAAGTCGAATGCACTTAGTTTGGTGTCTCTAGCTGCACCAGGCGCCG
>NC_056703.1:29931426-29944374 GCF_018831695.1 Puntigrus tetrazona | reverse complement strand
CTAACCCTAACCCTAACCCTAACCCTAACCCTAACCCTAACCCTAACCCTAACCCTAACCCTTGGGTGCAATACAATATCTTGGAGCCTGGTGGAGGTACAAACACCAAACCAAGTGCATTCGATTGGGTGTCTCCCAGCTAGTACACACACCAAATGTTAGCTCACTAAGACAACTGAAATACATGGGGTGCACTTGGGTGCAATACAATATCTCTGCGCCTGGTGGAGCTAGAGAGGTGGTACCCTGTGGTATAGACTGTCTGCCCCCTAATTAGTATATTCACCAGGTTTCAGCTCTATAGGAACAATCAGGAGATATAGGGGGGGTACCAATCATTGTTTTTATCTATATAACCTAACCCTATAAAACCTATATAACATAATAATCTATATAGAATAATAAAATATTTAATCAAGTAAAAGTACTGTTTTAACCCTAACCCAATCACTTGCATTATAAATTAGTTTGAAAAAAATAAGCCATATTCTGGCTACTGATAAAATAAAAAATAAACTCATTTGTACACTTAATTTGTTTACTGACTTTTACAGATTATAAAAGAAAAAGAAAAAGTTTATTTCAGTAGCAGTCCATGACTTGATTCTAATGTGATTTATGCACTTTTTGTAGCAAAACCCAGCCAAAAACAAACAATGATGTTGAGCTTTTTTTTCTGCCAGTTTACTTGTCTTAGGCAAACACATCTTACACGGCTTATAATAAAAGTGGTCCTGTAAATATGACCAGGGGTTTGTTTCAGAACAGTTTGACAAGTAATTCATTACTTTCCACCACTACTGGTAAGGAGTTCATATTAAACAAAAATTTTAAGTTACACGAGCATAACTATGTGTAAAAATTATATGAACTGAGTTCATATAAGTTTTACATTTCATGACCCCTATGAATCTGATTTGAAGATGATAGGAGTTGTAGATGATTCTAAAGTGTTGTCATCAGCACTGGTACTGTTGTATCAGCCAATGGAAAATAAATGTTCACTAGTTTCTTTTTTCTCTGTCTTTGATTTTCAAAAATATGCGGGAAATGTGACTGGCTTACTGATATTCAAAAACGTGAGCAACGAAACTCAAACCTATCGTTGATGTAGTTTTAGCCAATCACAGTGAAGCAATTCACCCTTTAACCAATGAGCGTGAGGATCGCGATGGCTGCGCGAGCGTTCCAGGGCGGAGCGGCAGAGAGGTTAGGGTTCAGAATGTGTGCGGGAGTTTGAGTGAAGAAAGAAGAGAAAATGAGACAATAAAACAGCCAGAGGACAAAAGTGCGCTGTACATAAAACAACGTAATGGCCTTGATACAAGCGGACACCAACGGCAAAGGGAACGGACTAGTCAATACTCTGCAAAGTGGCGTCAGAAAGGTTTGTCCAAGTTCTAAAACAGCGAACATGCAGCCAAAGGACACTGAGTTTAGCACACAAGGTCTGCCAAAAGCTTTCCTTCACAGTTTACGAACTTTATTCGATATTCTTGACGACGGAAGACGGGGTTATGTCCATATATCTGAGATTGAGAGTCGGTGGCGAGGCGCGGAGGCTCGCGATTTACCCGCGGGAGTCCTGGAGAGTCTGAGGCGCGTCGCGCCGCGTCACGGCTGCCTGACTTTCGAGCGGTTCGTCGCGGGACTCAGAAACGCGACGTTCAATCCCGAAAACGGCAGCAGATCACTTGCTTTAAACTACCAACAGCAGCTGAAACCCCAGCAAAGAGCCACACGTCCGCTCGGACCGAGCAACGGAACTAACCGCCAGAACGGACGGAACGGACCGCAGGACAGCTCTATCTATTCCGCGCTTTACCCGGGGCTCTCGGTAGCATCGCGGGGCTGCGGAAGACTCGAGAGAAAGGACTGTTCGTATCAATCCGATGCGATACACGTCGGGCAAAACGCGCATCGGGTCCAAACCATTGAATCGCTCGCTCTGGAATCTCCCGATGATCAAAACACAGGTAAGAGTCTGTAAATTTCACTTGATCTAAACTCTTTATGTTCACTTTATCTGTAGTTATCGACACTTATGATCGGCGGTTAGTGACAGCTGATCACATTAATCTCCCAAAATAATAGTAGAATGATTAAAGAAGTGTAAAAAGAAATAAAAAAAAGAAGTGTAAACTCGTCGGTCTTTTAAATGGAGTGAAGGGGAAAGAAAGGGAGCGGACGTTTTAGATGAATAATTAAATATTGTCCAGTCGTTTAATGTTAAAATACTGGAGAACATTTGGCTTTCTATTAGAGAAGCTTGTTCTGATCACTTCTGATCTTTTCTGATTGTGAGAGTTGTCAGCGGTTCTCTATCAGCTCGTCGAAGAGGAAAGCAGCTCTCAGTTCTTCATAATGACAGGAATGTTTGAACATCTCGGTGCCAAACCCTTCCCAGAAAGTCGACATCTCATCACACACTGTGAATCAAAATTGTAAAACAAATTAAACTGTGATGCTCTTTCTTCTGCTAGCCAGTTTTCTGTTATCATACATGATCGTAGTTTATAGCTTAATTTAGCATGCTGATTAAAGGTTGTTGATCTATTCATCTAGCCTATTTCTATTTATTTGAGATCCATCTGTTCATATCCAGATTTCACTAATTGGTGTTAGATTTCAATAATAGCTTATTGGAGTTTGTGTCCATTACCTCCTCAACAGCCAAATCTGACCGATCACAATTAACCTGTGGCCTGTTTCAAAAAGGAGGTTAAGTGAATAGTCTGATTATGTTAACCCTGAAATGAGGGAAACACTGGATTTTCCATTTCAAAATGGGAGGTTCGTCAAACCCAGGAAAGCAGGTTAAGTCATGCCTGTTTCCGAAAGAGAGGTAACTCAGAGTCAGTTATTGTTATCTCACATTATCTGTGAGTCTAAACGTGTGAAGAGTAGGTTTTCTTTGCTAAGCCCAACGTTTCTTTCAGTTTCCTATCTTATTTATTCTTTCACGCTGCAAATGTGCTTTTCTTACTGAGCATTTTTGTCCTATCTCAAATAAAATAAACAAGCAGGCCAACTTTATTTTATACGCAATGAAGTAGGCATATGGCGTTATAAATTTTTCTTGTTGCAATTAAATGCTAACACTTATGTTGTCATAATACAGTATAACAGGTTTAATACCCTTTTCCTTTTTTTCTTAAAACAAAAATATATGAACATTTCAATAATTTCTTGTGCATTACTTTACTGTACAAAGTAATATATCTTAAGTGTTGAGGCTCACTTTACAGTATTCTGCGTCCAGCTCAGCCTGTAATTGAAGACCGTTAGTAAAGGTTTATAATAACTTTGTAAACTGCTTTTGTAAATATCCAATATATTGCACCACACTGCAAAAGTCATGTCTCTGTATTATCCTTACCCTAAAGTTGTATTAGCCTTAAGCTAATGTTGAATTAATACTGTAGGCATGTGTTTACCGAATTTTTTTATTTTTTTATTTTTTTGACGTTCACATTATACCATAAGCAATGACCCTAAAAATAGCATTCAAATGGCTCATTTAAAACAATGTGGAAATGGTGTGTATTACAGCACTGTGTAAAAATGCAGAAGAATAAAACCAGTAATTTTATAAGTTGTTCTATTAAGTTTGCTCGGGTCGCTGGCGAGTATTCGCCATGTTTAATGAATTCTTCTGAGAACACGGTTAAAGCTGACGTCACGTTACATCACTCAGTAAACCTAAAACTAATCAAGTAGAAGGGTTTACTCAACAATGCTGAGCCATACAAATATAAAACTAAATTCCTTGTTCAGAAAATGTAATTGCATTAACAATTTAACAGACTTTAAAGTGTTTTTAATATTTTACAGTGTTTACAGCATGCATATACCACACAATGAGCACATAAATCCTCAGTGCAGTTGAGCTTTCATAAGATTGTCTCTTCAAGTATTAAAAAACAATAAAGCAGGTTCATTATATAAAATGTCATAGAAATGGGTATGCGACTGTATCAGACTTTCATAGCACAATATTTTAGACTTTTAACACATTATACAATGTTATTAAAGTTACAGAAACTAAATCTTGTAAATTATAATGTTATATGCACATTTATAAGGTCACTAAATGATCAATGTGATAAAACTTTGCTGTTAAACCTATTTCACACTCAATTTACTCTATGGCTTCTGTAATGTGAAGTTTAATGGATCTGAAATACATGGATATCACTGTTAACATTCTCATCCAAAGACACCCAACAGAAAAAAAAAAAAAGTTAATCAAAATAAAAACGTCTATTTCATACTAATCTCAAGGTTTAAAAAAAAATTAAACACACACACACACACTACGACATGTAACTAAATATTATCTATATGTGTATGTTGCTGGCAAACATGTTTTAGTGGCTAACAGGGTCAGGACTAACCAGATGAATTTTAACCCTTAGGCAGGATACAGACTGCAACTAAAATAGTTGATAACATGTACATTTACAATAATTGATGTAGTCACCAACGGTCTTCAAAACCTGTTTTTCCTGCTTGCATCAACAAACCTATTCAATTAAAAATAGAAACAGTTTCATTTACAGTGAGTCAAATTCCCTGTAACTCACAACATAGAGTTTACGGAGATTACAGTCGATTCATTCCGACAAACAAACAAACATACATTCTGTCAGACACTTCTGAAAACATATCAGAAGAATATCTAAAGTAAAACATGGCAGGAGGATGTACACAATGTCAATGTGCATGTGTGTCACAGCACAAAGTGTGTGCTATAAATTGTGAATTGTATGCAGGTCTCGGGTGCTCACACGTGCTATGTGCGGGAGAAAAAAAACTTAGGTCAGAATTTAAACTTTTTCCTCCTTGCCCCTAGTAGATGTTATTCTTTCTTCTTTTCTTTTTTTTACGATGCAGTGAGTACATCATGACCAGGCCGATCAAATGACTTCTGAACTATGCTAGCGCTAGCTGGGTGCAAAACAAAAGGAAGTCTGAGCTTCGACTACATAAGGACCTTAAAATATAATCTTCTTGTGATGTTGGGTACCAGAATCAATATGATGGTATACCCGATGTTACTGCCTGACAAAAAGTGATGACAGCTGTGGAAAACACTATAAAACGAGTGGACTGGACAGAATCGATCATCAAAAATACCTGAGTTTGCACACTTCTTATCAGAAAAGGTTTAATTAAGTTTTGTCTTTTGTTGTTATGGGCACGACTAAAGTTTTATTGCATCTCACGACTATGTAGTTTATGAAATAATATGTGCGTGCATGTGTGTAAATCAACAAACTGACGATTCATATATATATATATATATATCACCTGTTATTGTATATGCATTGTTGTGACTAGGTAGCTCTAAACTGAAATGTGTACATCTTCATCATGACTATGGCTTGTGGTGCACAAGGATAGTTGATGAGTCTCGCTCTGTCTCGTAAGCACTGAACCGCTCTGTAAGATCCAGCATGAAGAACTTGAAATCAGCAAGAAAAACAAACAACTGTTTACAGCCAGATGATACGGCGCTGACAGGAGAAACACTGTTCGCAACGATAGTCAGAAGACTTTTTAAATCTACAAATCAGCACAATTTACAATACATTTACTATAATAACAATAAGTGCACCATGGTTTGTGGGTATTCATGTCCATTTTTTAAAATATTATTAATGTAGACGTGTATTAAATGTATTGATGGAGGAGTAATGGAATATAATTTTACTGTGTTAATGATAAGTATATTGAGGTGCTGTATTTGTAGTTTTAACTGTAGTTTTTTTATCACTATTTCTAATAGTTCTTCTTTCTTATTCTGTAAGCGGAGAGCAGTGGTCTGCCCCGGTCAAAGAGTGAAACTATGACTGGATTCACTCGATCCAGACGACACACACGAAGCCGTGACGAACAGAGACGTCACACCATCACAAATGGAGTGGATTATGGAATGGTAAAGAAGATATGCTTTATTTTCTTCTCCTTTCATTCATTACTACATCATTAACAAGGAATGACCTCTTCAATCAATCAATCAATCACTTTTATTTATATAAATTTATATATTATTCAATCAAATGCTTTTAACAATACAGATTGTGTCAAAGAACTAAACAGCATTAAATGGGAGAATAGATTGATAGTAATGTGTAATGACAAGATTAAACACTTAATTTTCTATTAAATTCAGAGACTGTCTAAATAATAAAAAATAATAAAAACAGAATACCAGAAAAATAACAGTTCAGAATAGTAACAAAATACCTAGTTTTGTAAATTGTAACTTTACAAGTGAGAGATGGGACATATTGATATATAGAAGAGTACTTTCTCATGACAAAGTACTTCTCTTTACATAACATAGTCCTTTGACCACACTGCGGCCTGATGCAGTCTACGAGGGAGAGACTGACCCTTGAGGTGTCTGTGGTGCTTTGAGAGGCTCAAAGGAGTCTTCTGCTATAAAAGCTGTATCGGATGTTGTGATGCAGCTGGAGCCAGTTATATAGCATTCCAAACCTTTCCATCTGAAAGGAGATAGGTTGCCAAGCCTTTCTGAGCCACAACCTTAAAAGGTTTAGTAAACTTGAAATATCCTTTCTTGATGATTCCAGGCTTCCTAAAATGCACAAATGTCCCAACTTGAATTTTTGGAGGTTGTGCGTTGCGTCACCGATCAGTGTACACTTTCACTTTGTTTTGTGACCATTGGAATATTTATTTCAGATTCTCTTGATACTTTAGTGGGTCCATGCATGGAGGACCACTCACATGCAGTTTTGTCTTAATTTGTCGGCCATGTAAAAGCTCAGCAGTCTGTATATAGAAACTGTCACAAAAGCTTTCCTCTCTTTTCCTTTAACGCTAGCAGTCTGTAAACAGTCTTTGAACAGTCTATTGAAGCGATCAATCTCACCATTCGCCTGGGGGTAATAGACTTTGGTAGTGTTTTAATATCTCTGTCTGCAAGAAATGCCTCAAACTCAGCTGAAACAAATTCTAAACCAAGTTCCAAAAGATTTCCCTCACGACAGAAATTTCAGCAGTTTGAAAGAATGACTAATGACTCTCTCATTAAAACTGGTGATTCCCCCCCATATCTTATAAATCTTATAAATTTATTCATACATTTGAAAAACTGGTGTAAATGCATTCATGGCAACTTAGCTTCAGTAAACAGTCTCTCTACAAATTCATTGTATTAACAGTATTTGCATTTAAATTCCTTGTATGTTCAGGGCGTACATTTTTGGGGGCTGAAATTTAACATGGTTGATTATTTATACTGTGAATATTTTGATTCAAAATATTTCACACATTTTCATGATTAAAAATGTAATATGGTAATTCATATTCACCTTCCAGAATTCACTTGCAAAGTATTTAATCTGTTTAAAACTACAGTGCATAAGTCAAAAGGCAATTTTCAGTAAATTTAGTTTCACCCTACAAATTTGCTTTCACAAATTAGGGTGGTTAAAATGCAGAAGAAAATTTTCCATTATACACCCAGGACACACAGGAATAGCAGTAGAGCACAGATGCATGATCTCTGGCTGCTGTTTTTTTCGCTCAAGCGACGTGATATCAGTGTAAGTCTCAACACCCGTTATGTCATTTGCCAACCAGGACACCTTTCCACACATCTTTTTTTGCTGTAGAAAAAAATTATTTAGTTCGGTGAGAGTACGGACAAGTAAAACTGAACGTGGCTACTCAATGAATGAATGAATGACCGTTGCGCTCAGATCAGATTTTTTTATTAGGAAGGTGGAGCGAATTGAGCTGACTGACAACACCCCCCCCAAACTTTATTGAAGTTACATGAAGATATTTTGTGGCTGTTTGTATTCATGACTGTGAAGCGTCTCTTCATCAGCTCCTCCTCTCATCTGTCTTTCTCTCGCTCCTCCCTGAGTTTACATTCGCTCTGTCTCTCTCTTTCCGTGCGCTTCTCTGTCCTCTGCTCATGGTGGTCAGCCGGCTCGGGCCCCGGGGCCTCGACGCTGCCGTGTGGGCCGCTTACACCACCGTCTTCATTCCTCTGAGCAGCAGCCTGTTCTCCAGCAGAGCCCTGCACTTCTACCTCTGGGTGAGTAAGACACGGACGGAACAGGAAGATTGTTTTTGATGGTGTTTACAGGACTTTTCATGCTTCCAGTGGCTGTTTTCTCTTTCGACTCATCATTCACATTGCCATTAACCGTCTCTCTGTGAAACTTTTTCTCTGTAATGTTTGAGGCTTTTAGGTTATGAGAGACTCTGTGTGGGACTGTAGCTTGTGTCCCTCGTGTGGCGTCTGCATGATTTCTATTGTGAAAGCAGAGCGTGTGATGTGATTCTCTGTCTGCTCCCCGTCTCTCTATACAAAGAGGATTTTCCCTTTCGACGGCCCACCGCACAAACACACGGCACAAAGCCTCTCCCCTCCCTTTATTTCTCTTTCACCCACCCGCTTTAAAAAGAGTTGAGATGGCAGTTCATTGGCCTACAGGAAATGCTCTGTGTTAAATGTTTCTTAGTTTTCCTCCTTTAAAAGTTTGAATGTTCTACTTGTACAAAAGTAGCTTCTTTTTTATGTTTTGAAGTAAAGTGTCCGTTGAAAATATTACCTCTGCTGTAGGTCACCATTACGTTCTTGTATATATGCTTTTTCCATCATTTTATTTTAACAAATTTTGTCATGGCATGGACCTCTAGTGAGTTAGGACTAATTATTTAAACCAGACATTAGGATGTTGAGAGCACAGAATTAATTGACTTTAAATGGAAATTGCAGTACCACAAAATTATTAAAACTCATTCACAGCATCCCTGTGATATGCATCATAATGTCATGTTGTCGCTTGCTAATTTGATGTGTGCTAAAGACACAGAATTGGAGAGATCAGATTGTCAGTTGTTTTATTTTGGTTTGTTTTAAACATAAACCATAAGCTCACCAAAGCCTACATTGAGACATTAGTGCACTAGATATTGGTTCAAGTACAAACAGTTATATTAAAATTAGTGCTGTCAATCAATTAAAAAATATGTTGATCACAGCCACAGATTGTGATTGATCATGATTAATCACATTTTTAAAATGTAAATGTAAATACCTGTACCTGTAAATTCTTTTATCATTATTCTTCTGTTTTTATTTAGCCATTGTCAGCCTTTATAATGGCAATAAATAACCACTTCAATCCAATTATTATTATTATTATTATTATTATTATATACCATCATGTGTTGATAATGCTCAAAAGGATAAGAAGTTAAAGAAACTTAGGCTTGAAAAGAAAAAAAAGTTCCACGCTTAATGTTCTTTTATTTTATATACAAATGTATGAAATCAGGCCTGGGGTAATCCATAAAAATAATTAATTGAAACTCATATGTCTCATGAGAGGAGATGCATGTACTCTACTAAAACTCATTAAGATTAATCACGTTGTATGTGTTCTCTCGAATTGATTTGCTGAAATCAAAACGGGACAACAATGGGTGAGCATCAGCCAATAAGATTGTTGTTAGTGCATTAGTTCTGAACAATACCAGAGAAACCGGCAAGTTCTGAAAAGCTGAAGAATTCCAGAGGAATGTTTTTTGTTGTTGTTGTTTACATGTGTGTCTCTGTGTTGGCGACACATGCGCCTTCAAACTAGTGTTTATGGTGCGTCAAATACAGGTATGTCTTAATCCATTATTATAGGTTAAGCTTATTTTAAATTCTAGTTACACTGCGTTTTATAGACACTAGCAGTAATGGCATTGTAATGGGGGGAACGGTTATTCCCATCACTAGTTCTGACGGCTCTAATACTTGACACGATGACATGGGCAAAAAGTAATTTTTTGTATGTGTTACGACCGCGTGTAGGTCTAGGGGTACTGGGACATAACATTTAAAAAGACAGAGAGTAAAGAACGCACGTACAGTGTGCCGGACAAAGAAAACACTGCAAACTACTAACAACTAAAGTGCAAGAGAGTGCTTTTATTTCTGTTTGTGATTATTAAATACTGAATGGGAAGAAAAGACGAGGGCAGTGGTAAATCAAAGAAAATAAATCAAAAACAGCCACTAGCTAGTTAATTTCCCCTAAGCTATCTACCAACAGAAATATATGGAAAGAAAATGTCCAAGACACCCTACACTCGCAAAAACAAGAGTACCTAGTGGCACGTGCCTCTAACCTAATGTACTATACAATGGCAGATTCCTACGTGTTGTAGTGTGTGTCACGTGACGTTTCTACCTGTCCATTTCTCATAACACATAACGTGTGATGTTTCACAGTATGAGGGAAAAGGGAACGAAAAAACAATACACACTGTGGCAAGTAACAAACATCAAAACAAATACAATACACAATGATAGCACGGCGAGTAGCGAGTACAAACAGCAA
This sequence comes from Puntigrus tetrazona, assembly GCF_018831695.1. NCBI lineage: Eukaryota > Metazoa > Chordata > Actinopteri > Cypriniformes > Cyprinidae > Puntigrus > Puntigrus tetrazona. Next base: position 29,933,992 of record NC_056703.1, on the reverse strand, counting down.
AAAATGGGGGTGCTTGTGGGTGGTCTGGCGAGCTTTTATTTGAGATAGTCTTGACTGATTGGAGACTGCAGAATGTGTGACGTCAGCATGATGAAGATTGACGTGTGACAGGAACCAATGACCGGTAACTTAAAGTTAAAGTGCAAAAGAACAGATAGAGGGGAAAAAACACGGCACAACACGAACATGTAACATATGGCATCATTTTAATTTTGTTCAATTTATATAAATATTTATCCCACCCCTCTCAAACAGAGCTAGATACCTACGGAGCCACAGAAATGCTTCATGTCAGTCTGTAGATCTCATTTGTCTACACTTCTTATAAACATGCTGATATTTGCTCTTGTTTCAGAATGGACTTTGTCACTTTCCCTTTCTGTTTGATGGATTTGACAGCAGGTTCCCCGTATTCTAACAATTATTGGAGTTTAGACGTTTACTTATTAAAAGCAGCCATGCTCTACCAAGGCTCTGCATGATCAGGCTCCTGAGTACATTAGAGATATGTTGGTCCCTTACCAATCATGTCGACCGTTGTGCGAATTGTCATTATCTATAAAATCTTCATCCAGCATGGGCATTTTTAAAAGGGACTTAAAAAATTACTTGTTTCATTGGATTGGTCAGGACAACTGTGAATGATTTGTATTTTATCTAGTTTTATTGTTGTGTTTTTAATGTTTTTTTTTATAATATATTGCTTGTGTACCGCACGTTGGTCCATTTTATGGTTTTGAAAGTGCTATACAAATTAAGGTTGAATTTGGATTTATCCTGCAGTCCTCTATTTAGCTTGGTATTGTGCTCAAATAGCTTAAAAATATTAAATGTTCAAATTAACAAGAATTTTCTTGAAGTAGCATTAGCCCAATTGTTCATATAAGTGATTAGATTTGGCATTCTGTTGACAGCAGGTAAGCTAATTGTATTTGCAGATGAACATGAAATATGTTGCGTCCCACCGCTGCAAAACAAGCCACTGTAACTCAAATTTGTCTGAAATGTCTGTTTTATCAGCTAAAGCAGATGAAGGAGCTGGAGCAGGAGAAGGACTCTCTGTTGGCTGGCCTGGACGTGTTGGAGAGAGCCAGAGAATGGTACCAGACGCAGATCCACAACATCACTGAAACGCAGAGACACATCGGCCAGAGCCGCCACTCCAGTGTATGTTCAGCTCCATTCACAGTAATCCAGACTCACCATCAAGAGTCTGTCAGAGATCAAGGCATCTCATTCTAAACTACAGTCCAGGCTTTGGGTTGTATTTATCATATTAGGTTGTGGATTTCAAACTCTCCCAAAAACCAACAACTTAAGTAGTCAATAGTCAGTGGTGATTAATGTCATCAAACACTTGTGAGGTCTTTGGTCACATTTACCTGGAGAATTTAGAATTTTTAAAAATCACAGCTCATTGATATGATATGAAATTGGTGTCTTTTATAGTGTTTGCAATTTGAACACAGAAAATAATTGAGGGTATGATTCAAACAGGAACAAATACTTGACACAATATCTATGAACTGGTGTGACTGTAACACAGCAAGGATAAAATCAATAATTCGACTACAATGCAGTAAAAAAGTAGACAGCAAGGAAAGGGGTTACAATCTAAAAACATCAAGTGTAAAATGGATACATCCACTCAGACACACTGACGGACACACACACATACAGAATTATACACACTCAAATTACAGTGCTTTGATGCAACCTGTGTTGTTAAAAGCGCTATATAAATAAAAATGATTGATTATTGAAATTGATTAGTTTGACCAGAAAAGACCCAGAAGGATTAACCTCTGACAAAGCACACTTCAATCAATGAACACACTTCAGATCAACATGTAAACAAAAAAAAAAAGCAAATGTGTGTGTGTGTGTGTATATATGTATATTCCTTTTACCTTTAACTAAATTCTCATATCTGACATTGTTTTATTTCTTCAGGAGTTTTTGGCTGAATCTTGTCAAAGTCAGTTGGATGTTGTTCTGCCTAAACTACAGGACGTCACATGCTGCCTCAACAATTTACTCTCATTCTCTGGCAAGGTTGGTATAAAACCTCCATTCACTCTGATATGTTATTGTTGTCGCTAAACTAATTGAAAAATGTGTCATTCTCCAGATGTTCCCGTCCTCTAGCTCCACCAGCTCTCCTCCTGCTCCTCCACCTCCTCCGCCTCCTCAGGCCATCCACATACTGAAGGAGCAGAACCGGCTTCTCACACAGGTCTCTCTCTTTCTCTGTCTCTCTCTCTCTCTCTGTCTCTGTCTCTGTCTCTCTCTCTCTCTCTCTCTCTCTCTCTGTCTCTGTCTCTGTCTCTCTCTCTGTCTGTCTCTCTCTCTGTCTGTCTCTCTCTCTGTCTGTCTCTGTCTGTCTCTCTCTCTGTCTCTCTCTCTGTCTGTCTCTCTCTCTCTGTCTCTCTCTCTCTGTCTCTGTCTCTCTGTCTCTGTCTCTCTCTCTGTCTGTCTCTCTCTCTCTGTCTCTGTCTCTCTGTCTCTCTTTCTGTCTCTCTTTCTGTCTCTCTCTCTCTCTTTCTCTCTCTCTTTCTGTCTCTCT
>NC_056703.1:29919645-29931326 GCF_018831695.1 Puntigrus tetrazona | reverse complement strand
GATAATAACTGGCGGCCCCCCTGCAATACCGTTGCGGCCCACAGGTTGAAAACCACTGTTCTATAGTTTCTATATAATGTGATAAGAGCTCGCTCAAATATTGAGGAGCTAAACCATTCAGGGCTTTATAGGTAATTAATAAGATTTTAAAATCTATCTGACGTTTGATAGGGAGCCAGTGCAGTGTTGAAAGAACCAGGCTAATAATTAATAATTAACACCTCTAGTTTTTCAAAATTTGGCATTAAGATGTTACTCATCATCCAGTTTTTTATATCAACTATGCATTCTGTTTCTCAATTTGGTGTGTATCACCGGACCACTAAGAAATATAGAGTATCATCAGCATAACAGTGAAAGCTAACACCATGTCTCCTGATAATATCACCCAGAGGAAACATGTAAAGAGTTTTTTTTTATATTTCAGCTCTGTTATTCTCGTCAGTGTGGGCAGGTTTCTTGAGATGAGGTGGTGGTCGGTTAGGATGTATTTGTGACGTTGTGTTTGTCATTTCAGGAGGTGACAGAGAAGAGTGAACGCATCACTCAGCTGGAGCAGGAGAAATCGGCTCTGATCAAGCAGCTGTTTGAAGCTCGAGCTCGCAGCACTCATGATAGCAGTGCTCTCGACTCCACCTTCATCTGACTAGCATCAAATATCTCCAATCACACCACACACTCAGTCATCTGAGACCGAGAAGGACTGGATTCTCAGAGCTGTTTGAATAGTCCAAAACATGATTCACAGAGGAGCTCTCATGACTTGACCTGAAGAACACTGGTCTCAGTCTGCTGAGACCAGCAGAAGAATAAACTGGATTCCTGTGAGGTTAGATCAGACGGAACAGATAAATACGTCTGAACAGAGGCTGCAGATGAAGTTCCCACTCGTTTGTCCTGTATAGTCGACATGAACAGAAAGTTTATCTGAACAGTCGATTGACGAAGGCAGATACTATAGGCTTTTCATTTTGGTTTGGTTTGGCTTATTTTAGCTGTGTTGCTTTAATTAGTGTGCTGTTTTCTCTGGAAGAGTAGTGTTTTAAATTCCTGTCAATAAAAGTTGACATGTAAGGTCAAAAGGTTTCTTAAAGACATGATTTAGCATCTTTAATCAGCGATGGATCATCTGTATTGTGATCGAAAAAGGGGATGGGATTGGTTCAGTCCATCTGAATGTGAACTTGCAGTAGATTGTAAGAAAAGAGTGAACACAATGGTCAGTTAAATACTGCATTGGTCACTAGAGAGAAGACGTTGACATGTTGATTACAAATTATGAGGTGTAAAAAAAAAGTTATAAATGCACCTCAAGAGCATTGATTCTGTTCCAGTCCAGTCCACTTTGTCTGGCTTTGAATATTTAATTAGGAAACCATATCAAGCTTTTCTCAGAATAACAATAATAATGTTATTGCATCTGTGATATGCTCTTAGATACCACAGAAAATGTAATCTTACGCCAGTTTATAAAGGGTGTGTTTTAGTAATGGAAATGATTCTGGAGGGATGTTTTTGTTGAAATGCTTGGATTCATTCTTTAGTAAAGCGTTAATTGATAATTGAGCTCAGAAGGATTGACAGACACCCTCTATAGGTATTTTGTTGAATATCAATTGAAGTATTCCTTTAAAACTGGATCTGCATCTTTTATGTACATTTGTCTCTCAGTTGTCTGGTTGCTGGATGGAGCTGTGAAGGGTTTGTGGTTTGATTCATTGCTCAGTTTTAATCTGTGTTATCGTTTCATACAGTGAGTGATGGTTTCTTTCATAGAGTTTCCATTTTATTTTTTTAGTTGACTGATAAAACAAGATTGATAAACTGATAAAATTAGTATATTCTGGATATTTCGCAATTTTGTGAAAAACTACTGTGACTTCGTGAGAATCATTTCTGTAAATGTTTCCAAAATACATTTACTTTACTATACAGCATATAATATATTATAAGCACAACATGGCATGGATATAGATTTTAGAAAGATCAAGAAGTGGAATTTTAGGCCAGAAGGAAACTGAGAAAACAAGGATGTTTGTGGACGTTTTACACTCAGCATGATGAACGTGTTATTGCAGTCATCATCAGATCCTGCACTGTGGCTTATGGTTTTTGGGTATTACATGGAATAAATAAGCTATCGAGCTGACGGGACGTGTGTTCATGTTCATAATACGATAATCAGACAGTAATTGCAGACACAGTAACAGTGGGAATGTTTTCCCTTTTATTGAGCTGATACTGCAACATTCACTGGAAAGAACGCAGTGTTTGCCTCATTCTGCAGGAAGTGATGCTGAGCGATGATCCTTAAATGATTAAGAGAGCAACCACTGAAGCTGAAGAACACTAATGTCATTACAGGCTTTATATTTGCCGTAACTGTGTGTTTTACATGTGAATCTTATCATTCTGTTGATTTATTTCTCAGCATTTAATTCTCATTCTTTTGCATATGTAATCCACAACAAACTCTTCCATAATTAAAAGTCCTTCATTCTTGGTACCGTTTTTTTGTGACATTTTCTTTGGAATCAATTAAAGGAAGTCATATGATGCTATTTTAAAGTAACAGTATATGTTGACATGCTTTACTGTTCAAAAAACACATTTTTCAAATACTGTACATTATTGTAGCTTCCTTATGCCCCATCTGTCTCAAATGCATTGTTTTCTACAAAGACCCTCCTTTCAACAAGCAGTCTGCATTAGCACAAGCACTTTTCAGTCTCTGAGAATCCAAGCTGACTGACTGATGCTCAGATCTCTGTGTCCACCGTACATAAATATCATACGATTGTTATAATGAAAGCTAATATGAATATTTGGTAAACTACATTGATATTCATATCCTACTGGCACACAGATGCAAAAGATAATGGAAAAACTGCAAGAAGAGCTCATTGGCATGTTCATATGAGTGTTTTTATAAACACTTGTATATAAATGTCAGTAACAATCATTTTCTTAATTAACAATTTCTATTTTTGTCATCTTTTTCTTTTTTTATTTAACGAATTATCAAGTTAATAAAGCTGAGCAGAGACAATCATCTGAATATTGTGATACGATCCACAATGAGTAATAGGATGATGTAAGTATTTTAAGAAGTCCTTTTGTAAGATCTTGTGTTTATTCAGCAGGCTTTGAAGTAAACCGAGAAGCTGAAGATGACAAAGGTGTGTCTGTTGAAACAGACAGCTAAAGAGGTATTGTCTTATTCTTCCAGATAGATAAAGAGCTCTGTCATCTTTACGTAACAAATGACACTTTGTTACACTGAATTTCAGAAGTATCCTAATGGACGGTTGCATCAGTTGTTTACCACCAAATTTCCGTCAGGAGCCAATGGCGAGTTGCATCATTGCCAATCGCTGTTAATAATGAAGACTTGCCACTACATGCTTTTTGAACAAATCCCACCATCACAAAGCCAGTATATATGTGAAGATGTTAGCATGTTATGTGTTATGTGTAATCGCAATAATAATGCAAATGTTTTTTCTATAAGAGAACCGTTCAGACCGCACATTTTCATATTGGCCTTTGATCTCCAAAACTCTTGTCTCTGATTGGCTCCTGGATCTCCCAGCGGTGTTGAATCATGGGAGTGAAAGTGTCGTCTTTGTCTTTGAGCTGTCAGTCCACATCTTCACATGAGCATAAGAGCATCTTTGAGAACACAGGAACTCATGAAAGGTAAGAGATGCAGCTTATAATAACTGCTGGCATGACCATCTGTGTTCAGCTTCAATGACAGAATAAATGACACTTTAAGAGTTCAGCTGTGCAGAAACTAGTCTGAGGCTCCTGAAGAGCTCCAATTGAACTGATGTTCTGTAGAGCTGCTTTGCAGTTAATTTTTGAAGTTGTAATGATGCATATAATGGCATATTTCTGAAGAACATTGTGACACTAATGCTGTTTATTTCTGCGAAGCTACCATGAGAAATTCTGTGTTGTATGAAGTGTGTGTGTGTGTGTGTGTGTGTGTGTATGTGTATACACACACACACGTACATGCATGCATACATACAGGTTTTTTGTGGTTTAGAATTATACTGTTTACATTTCTCACTAAATAAGACACTAAATGAAACACTAGTGAATTTCTGACAACATGCCCAACTGTAATCAATGAACGGTAACGATCATGTTTTTCCTAGTTAAGATGCTAAGGTTTGACTGAGGAATATACATTTTTGAAATTAGTGTAGAAAATAAATATTTTTCAAAACTTCAGGAAGCCTGTTAGTGTGATGTGATGTCCATGTAGATAAACTTGAGCTTCAGTAACTAAATCCCAGCCACAATGAATGAGCAAAAGCAGTAAAATGATTGTATTCTTCAGGACTGAGGTGAAAGCTGGAGCAGGTTTCTGCTGTTAGAGACAACGCTGTGATTCTGGATGAAGTTTGGTTGCATGTGATCTTTGTATGTGTGTTTCAGTTGTTAATCCCAGCACTCGGAGAGGATAATGGCAATCCTGCAGCTCTTCAGATTCATCAACTCATCTCTGCTTCTGAGCCAGCGACCTCTGAACACCTCTGCAGCTGAGCAGACGGTGTACAGCAGCTGTGCAGACATGCCCGCCGTGCTCATCTTCTACCTGCTGCTACAGTTCATCAACATGTTCCTGGGCATCCCTGCCAACATCATGGTTCTGTGGCTCATTCGTAAGAACAAGGGCGACTCGTCCAGCTCAGACATCTTCATCGTGCACCTTGCTGTGCTGGATGCGTTCTTCTGCCTCATTCCTCCGCTGGAGCTGGCCAACATCGTCTACCTGAGCTCCAGCAAAACCTGGTATGTCTTGCGCTTCTTCTACGGTGTCAAAGACTCGTCTCCACTCTTTCTGTCCTGCATCTGTCTGGACAGATACATGGCCGTGCTGCATCCCATCACCTTCACAGAGCTTAAGGACAAGCAGCATCGTTCCATCGGCGCCGTCGGCGTCTGGCTTCTGACTTTGGTCTATGCCGCAGCCAAGTGTGTGGGAAACATCCCTAACTTCGACAAGGTGTTCACCGTCATGATCCTGGCAGCGTTTGCATTCATGCTCTTCTGTAATGTCTCCATTCTCTGGGCTCTGAGACGGTCTGCTCCAGGTCGAGACGAGAGACACCCGGTCAAGAAGAAGGCCTTCAAGATGGTCCTCATCATCTTGGCCATCATTGTCTTTAACTACTTCCCGCCAGTGGCTCTCTTTCCCTTTCAAGAGTATTTCTCCCCGGATGTCTTCCGCTGTTATATTCACTACATCGCCTTCGGCTTCATGGACATCAGCAGCAGCATCCAGCCGGTTCTGTATCTGTCACGGGAGAAGCTGCCCAAAACCCTGTGCTGCTGCCCGAAAAACACCGAACAAAGCTCTAATTCCGTTTACATGGTCAGTCTGTGAGTTGCGGCTGTCAGAAGATTTCACTTGATTAGAGCTGACTACTGCATGCACATAATATTATAGGTTTGTGTATATCTATAAACATTTTAAAGCTGGAGTTAACAACTATCTTTTGTCTTTAGCCTGAACTAGATTTTATGTATTTTAATTGATTAATGTTTGGGTTACCTTGGTTACGTTTTTATGTATTTGTATGTTGATAGTACAGCATTTTGATCTGAATGTGCAGTTGTAAATATAAATAAATGTTTATCCTGAACAATGTGTAGCTATATTAGAACTGTTAGACTCATTCTGTTTTGTGTTTAAGCAGAAGCACCAACCTGTTGACAACCGAATATAAAATGTTGCTAATTACAATATTACATATTGCAGTGGATTTTAATTTTCACCTAAATAAGTGTATTTGTTTTGGTCAAAAGTTGTGTCATCTGTGGCCCGTCTCACTCGAAGCAGCGCTGCAGCTGTGTATGACACTTCCACTCAGAGCCACTGAATGCTCTTCTGGTACTTTAATGTCATACACAGACTGGTTGAGCACATCTTTAGTTCATCTAACAGGTTGGTTTACCTTCTAAAGTGACTCCTGAAGAGCAGCTGATGAGGATCTGCCGTTACACGAGTGAACACTAGAGAGTGCTGCATGACCAGAAGAATCCACACCAGCTGCTCAGGTAAAGCATTTGAAATAATAGTATAAAAGTTTACAACCAGTGGGAGAAAAAAAAAATCTTTATAATATTTTTGTTTGGTATTGAGAGCTGTTTGGGGATTGGGGGACATATTATATGTTGCAAATGTTTTTGGACCAGTTTTAAAGTTTTTGTTTGACATTTTTTGTTCCTGAAATTCACCCTTCTGTTGGAATCAGAATACAGTAGTAAACATTTGAAGTGGATTAACATCTTTTATTAAAGTTGTCCTAAAACCTAAAGCCAAAATGCGTTCTTGTCTTAGAACAACTTTGATAAACTTTTCAGATGTTGATTACTGTAATCCTGATTGGCTTTTTTTGTTTGTTTTTATCAAAAGTAACTCAATCTTGCTTAAAAATTTTGAACAGCAAAAACTGAAGATCTAAATCAAAATCTATACTATTTTTTGTAATCTATTCTGAATTCAGTATCCTGTTGTTTTCTTTGAACAACCCATTTTCAAGATTTGATCCAACCGATGGGCAAAATCTGATCAGATTACTTTTGAATGATTTGACCCCTGCAGAGTTTAGATTACACACACACACACCTGATCCAGATAACAAAGTCTTCAGGTTTCATTTAAAACTACTTTAACACAAAAACCATGTAAAAAATTAAAAACAATTTTCATTGTTTATTTAGAAAACATCAAATAAGACTTGTATTATCTGATACTTGTACTGACAACACGAAAAATAAACATATAACAAATGTATTTTATAAAATAAATATGTATAAATAAATGTATAATAAATGTATAATAATATACATGTTTCTGTGGTAGGAATTGGGCTGTTTGCTCAGTGATAATTCAGTGATATACATTATGAAATAACCTACATTATTAAATCACAAACACCAAATCTAATGTGATGTTCAAATGTCTGTGTCCATTTATTTACATAAGAAAAACTAAATTCACAGTAATGAACATAAATCTGATATCAGAAGACGTGACATTTTTATGACTGTAATCATGACATTAAGGATTTAGGTTGTATAGCCATAAAAAATATTTCTATAGAAGGTAGTAACATAAAAAACCTTTACAACGAGAAGCTTTGATTTGATTAAAAACCTTGTATCACTCTATTTTTCTTCAAGTTGTTTAATACATTGTTAATCATGTGCTGTATGATACAGACTTTGGCCTGATGTGCTTCGTTCCCCAGTCACTTTATGATTCACTGCTGAAGGTTTGCTGCTGAAATGGCTGACTGATGATTGCTCTATTGCAAAATTAAAATGAAAGAAGAAAAAGTGTGGATGAAAGTGATGTTGCATTGATCTGTGCACCCAATACTGAGGTTGAGTGCAGTGATTTGTTTTCATTAGACAAAACTATTTATTATTATTATTATTCTGAGCATCAGCCAAATCAGGTTTTTGTGGTTCAATCTGATAAAGTTAGAATATGGAGGTAAAACTGCTTAATTTTATTCCAAAGAGATATTTATAACAATAGAACAGATACTTACATAAAAAAATCTAAATATCACATTATATCTCCAGTACTATGTATTAGTAAGATAAGATGTAAATGATCCAAACACATAATGCAACGCTGATAAATGCATAAGATGACCAACTTAAAAGGCTTTATTGTGACAGTAAAGTGTTGAGGTAACATTCAAGAGGAGTTTAAATTATTAACATTAAATTCACAACACAACAGAGATCTTATACAAGATTCTTAAACTGCATTTGATCTAAGATGTGCTCACATCATAACTTACATTCAACAAACCAGATCAGACGGGACAACAGCATTACTTTCTAATTAACGTATTTAAACAGGAATGAAGACTCATCTACAGTAACTAACATCAGTTCAGTGCGTGTACTGTGCCAAAACTACCATAATAATACCACTGTTTTCCTTCAACATGAAGATGAGAAGCACTGAGACCTCAGGATCCTCTCACAGCTCTAACTCAGACCTGCTTGAAACTTCACGGTGACTACATTTACACGGACATCAGTAACCTCATTACCTTGTGCTGAATAAGACAATATCATGATTAAAACATTCACATCGAGTGAATCCTTTTTAATGTTCCCGTTTTATGTTATAGTACAGTCGATTAATGGCACACATTATTACACACCTACAGAAGAGTCCAGAGGCCAGACATACAACACACAGTTCATCTTTGTTATGGTGCTATATCCTGGTTTGGGTGTTTCATTTATAATTTTACAAAAGCTTCAAATGCAGTGAATTATGTCTATACTGCAGATGACGGCGTTGTTAAAACAGCTGACCGCTTTCATATGTGTATCCTGTTGCGAAATGTGGCAAGTCCTACATGATGATAGTAGTGTTAAGGTTGTGCACATATTTACTACACTTTGATAATATGACTAAATTAATTCTTAATACGATTTATGTTTACTTTATGACTTTAGTTTGAAAGAGGTAATCCAAAATCTCTGTTTACATGGTACATTTTTAATCGGAGTATTGTTGTCTGTGTAAATGTAGTCCGTAATCCTGAAGACCTTGCTTATCTGGATGAAGTCTGATTAAAGTTAGGGACCAATGCTTTAGCCATTTGAAGTCAGTGCAAGTCAAAATTATATCTTAGTCACGAGCCCAGCGGCTCAAGTGTTCATTACAAGAAGTGATGCTGAGGAATGTGGATGCATTACTGGCCTTCGCTCTCGGCTGCAGCATGCAGCTTCTGGTGCTTCTTCAGAGACGACTGGTCACTGTACCTGCGGTCACAGAGCGGGCAGCAGTGCAGCTTCTCCTTGCTGTGCACCAGCTCGTGTCTCTTCAGGTGTCCGGCACGGCTGAAGCTCTTGCCGCACTGACCGCAGGTGTGCCGCTTCTCGCCGCTGTGGGTCAGCTGGTGCAGCTTCAGGCTGCTGGCCACCGTGAAGCGCTTGCCGCAGTCTGCGCAGCCGTAGGGCCGCTCTCCGGTGTGCATGCGACGGTGGATGCTCAGGTGCCCGGCCTGACTGAAGCTCTTAGTGCAGAGTTGGCAGCGGTAGGGCTTCTCTCCGGTGTGGATGCGCAGGTGCGTCTTCAGGTCTCCGGCGCCGCTGAAGCTCTTCCCGCACTGACCACAGGTGTAGGGCTTCTCGCCGCTGTGCACTCGGGAATGGCTGCGCAGGTTGCCGGCATTAGTGAAGGTTTTTGTGCAGACGGCGCAGGCGTAGGGCCGCTCTCCGGTGTGTGTGCGCAGGTGCACTTTGAGCTGGTTGTGCTCATTGAAGCGCTTGCCGCAGACACTGCAGCCATAGGGCCGTTCGCCCGTGTGTGTGCGCAGGTGTATGCGCAGCTGGCCCTGGTGACCATAGCTCTTGCCGCACTGACCGCAGGCGAAAGGCCGCTCTCCGGTGTGTGTGCGCCGGTGGTTCCTCAGCAGATCGGCGCGGTCAAAGCCCTTCCCGCACTGACTGCAGATGTGAGCCCTGACCTCGCAGCTCCTCTCATACTGGCCACAGCCGCTCGGCCTCGAGTCTGGAGACCGCACCGAGTGAAACGAGCCGGAGAAGCCCTCGTTGGACAGACCGTCTGGACTGGACTCTTCATCAGAGATGGTATCGTGTTTGTCTGTCACTACCGTTACTTTGACGTCACACTCGTTAAAGCTGACCTCCGGCTCTGCAGGACATTTAAATACAGCGTTAGAGTTCTCCTCGCCATCCTCTGACTTGATTTCTTTACCGGTGTGTTTAGGAGAAGTGTGAGGGTTTGACAGATCGACAGCACATCCGTCCTCTGTGTCTGGGTCGGCCTTCACAAATAAATATGCTGTTGTAGCACTATTCTTGTGTAAGTGGAGCGCCGTGGGGTCTGTGGCTCGTGATTTTACGCAGTTGTTCAGTAAATCTACAGCCGTCTTGGTCTGGTCGTTGTGTATGCTCGTCTGAGCAGATGAATTTTGGCTAAAAGAGTTTCTTGAAAGGTCAAGTTGAGCCACAACACATCCTTCATCTTCTGTAAAACACACAAACACATCTCGTTACCGGCCAACATATGTAAAAAAAAAAAAACCACATTGACCTCCAAAGACTTCAAGAAGTTTAATAAATCCATAGAAGCTGGGTTTTGTGACATGGATCTGAATCTCCTGACAACTTTACATGTTGCTGTCTGTTGTGACAGAGTGATTTAAGAAACCCATCTTTCATCTCTATTCTCGCGTTATATTGTTTACTTTTATTTGCATATCTAATGTATTTATCAGATGATAAGAAGGAATGAACCAGATGCATTGTCTTATTAACAACATTATCATCTGCAGACTAACCAAAAAAGCAGCTTAGTTTATACTTCCTATGACATTTTTTTTTAAAAATTGGACTCACCTGTTTTGATATAATTTTTCTTTTCTATTGCACAAAGTCGTTTTCTCAGATCTTCATTTTCTGACTCAATTCGCTGGATTTTAAGCTGGTACTCGCCGACAGTTTGTTCCACTGAATCCAGAATGTCACTGACGGTCGCACGGAAGATTTCATTTAATGAAGATTCAAGAAAGGCTTTTAAATCACCAAACTTCGCCATTTCCACAAACACGGAGCCGCAGTGAGCGCGGAAGAGCCGCGAGCGCCGCCGAACTCAGCGCCGCCCCCTGCGGCCTGGAGGAGAACTACAGCCACTGGTCTGCGCTTCTCCAGCTTCACCTCACATAAGAAGTTTCTTTATTGGTCTCTGAATCAGTGACATAACATCATCATGTAGCTGATGATGGAGACGGACTGATCATCAAGAGAAGCTAAAAATGAGCTCAGAAGACAGCTATGTCTCTGTGTGTGTGTGTGTGGACGGATGATTGATGGGTGATGGACAGGTACCAGTTTTACCTGCTGCCTAAAAAGTGTCCGTCAGGTGGGCGGGCGCTCACGTGTCAGGTGTGTTTCCGCTTTTGCCATCAGCCAATCGTATGATCATTTTTCGGGCATCGGTTTTAATTCATAATGTTTGACAGATTTCTCACAGAAATGAGCCGGTGAGTAAAATGAATGTATGCTGCTGAATGAGCGCATTTGTTTTGCGTCGACTGTCATTTGAACCGAAGCTGAAGTTGCAAAGTGTGAAAAAATGCTGTCGGACTTGTTTGCGAAGGATTTTCTGAGAACGAGCTTCACATAAAGCACGAATTTAATTCATTCATTTTATTAAGATGAAGCTGACAGAGACAGAGAGTGATGCATTTGTTTGTATTTGCTCTGTTGTCGCTTTTCGAGTAGTGCACTTTCTTTTCTTTCATTTCGTATACTATCCATCTAACTGCATATTAATGCTGTTTGTTATATCCTCAGTCTCCTTTAACTTTTGAACTTCACTATGAATGACATTGTGTTTAAAGCGTTTTGTTATTGTTTAAAGTTTAAACAAAGATGATCAGATGAAGATTAAACTGTTGTAATGACACACGTCTTCTGAGGAGGTATTTTCATATGTGTCTCTTCAGCACAGGAAGTGTGAGGTGATGTGAGGAGCAGCAGGAAGTGATGTGCTGATCTGTGATCTGTTACTCTCTCTCTCTTTCTGTCTCTCTCTCTGTCTCTCTCTCTCTCTCTCTCTCTCTGTCTCTCTCTCTGTCTCTCTCTTCTCTCTCTCTCTC
>NC_056703.1:29910911-29919545 GCF_018831695.1 Puntigrus tetrazona | reverse complement strand
TCTCTCTCTCTCTCTCTCTCTCTCTCTCTCTCTCTCTCTCTCTCTCTCTCTCTCTCTCTCTCTGTCAGTGGAGGTTGTTTGTGGTCAGGAAGTGTAAAGTGCCTCAGTGCTGCTTGAGCAAAAGTCATTGCAGAGCACATCCGGTCTGTTTGTCTTTAAAAGAGTGCAGAAGGCTTCACTAAAGGACTCAGTTGAGGTGAGCTTTATTCTCTACATTTGTTTGAAAAACCATTACATTAGATGTTATAAATCGCATCAGTGACCGTGTGCTGTTTGTTAGGAGAATGTGAACATGCAAACCAGGCATGTGGCTTAAGGAGGGCTCCATTACCTTATGAATGACAATTCAATTCAATTTTGATATCTTTGGGTGGTTTCACAAACTGTTTCAACACTGCAAACCCGGATTCTTTTCCTGTCATTTGCGTCTATATAACATGAGAAATGTGTAACTAGCTGACTCTACTGATGCTCAGTGCAGTGTTTCTTCTCATCATGATGGTTTATATTGTCTTTATTTATATTGCCTGAATCCTGAACATAGCAGCTGTTGCACGGATCGTCTATTATAACGACAGAAATTAATGGCTGTAAACTCCCGTGGTTTTGTGGTGTTACAGCGGCGTAGATATGATGGCTAAAAAAAAGTTGGTGTTTTTTCATACTCAGAGTGTTTGATCATATTCTGTGCTGAATGTTCATGTTATAGAGATATGATTTGTTTCCTTAAATCTCAGGCTTTGGAGCTTGTTGGTCGGCGTGGGAGGAAACCGCCTTTCTGAGCGTCAGTCTCAAAATGGATGCCCTGCTCATCACGGAGGACCAAGCCTAAACATGAGCTCTTCTTTCTAAACTCTTTACGATGAGCGTCTGAATGAGAAGACTATGGATGATATTGTAGACTATCAAGAGTCTGAGCCTTATTTGGAGGCCATGCAGTACATAGAGAAGATGAAGCAGGAGAACGAGAGCGACAGCATCCCGATGAAGGATCACGGAGTGTCTCTGTACCCCGTCACCGTTCCCTGCACTCCTCTCTCTTACGCTACTGTGCAATGGGACGCCCCAGAAACGCCCACAGAGACCCCCGGGTCATCTGAGGCTGAGCTGGACTCCATCACCGGCCTGAGGCTTGACTGGACAATGGACCTTCCATCTGCAGACCAGGACGCCACTATCAATTTCTTACCTGAAGCTGAGTCACAATCGGATGTTACGTCTGAGACTTCTCAGGTATGTCAGTAAAAGCGGAAGGGCCTTGTGGTTTTTCTGGTAGACATGTTCTTGTATCAGTAACCGGTGACCTGCTTTGTTAATGCTATGTGTGTGCACTTTATAATGTGCTTTTATATATTGTTTGTTTTATATACACAGTTTAGAGGAACATCTTTTAACAGAAAGTTTGGCAAAAGTATAGTTCAAGTTTAGTTTATTTATAAAGCACATTTAAAAAGGCCACAGGCCGACCAAAGTGCTGTACAGGTAGGAAAAAAACAGAAGAGAGAGACAAGAAAGACAAGAAAGATGGCAACTGTCTGTTTGAGTGTGTGAAATGAACGTGTTCTGATGGGTTTTTTCTCCAACAGACATGCAATGATCAGAAGTCAGATATACAAACACAGCTGGTCTTTTCAAATGAGGGGCTCCTTGTATCGTTTGCTGATGTCAACGGTAACATTTAAGTCTTAATTAGTCGATCATGTTTTTTGTAATATGATGTGATTTAAATACTGGATGTGCTTGAAATCATACTGGGGTGTGGTTGTAATTGTGTGACAGTTGTGAAATGGCCATGTGCTTGTCAGCTGTGAATGTCCAACTGTTGCTGACTTGGACGTTTTAGTTTCCTCTTCATGCGTTTTGTTGCATAACCTTCAAAATGTGGCCACATGCACATCAGTTTCCCATCAGCCATTACATTCCTAGAAGTTTGAACTTGGTGTTGTTTTGTTGTTCTGAAAAGACAGTAAGGCGTGGAAGTATTTATTTGTGCCTTTTTCCACCAGACTCCAGAACAGATACGACTGAAGAGCATTTTGAAGCTTCTGCTGGCATTCAGATCTTTATGGACACACAAGACTCAGAGATTCAACCGGGTCCAGAGAGCTCCCAGTTGCAGGAAGATAAGGAACCCAGCATATCAGACCTTCCAAAAACAACATTTGCTCATGAGGAAAACACAGATTCAGGCAGTGAAGATCAAACAAGAGAGTGGAGTGAGACAGATGCAAACAGAGAATCATCAGGCGCAAAAGAGGATATTCAGGATCAAATTCAAGGACCTGATGAATGTCTGGAAAAAGAAGAGTCTAATTCCCCAGACATCCAGTCTGGTCAGTCACAGGACACAATCATTACAGGCCCCGCAGACCTGCCGGCCTTCACGAACGATTCGGTGCAGCTTGAGGAACTTATACTGACACAAGAGCCAGAAAACGCAAGCACGTTTGTTACAGTGGCAGAGAGGAACCAGAATACTGGCACTTTACAACATGCACAACAGATTCAGGGCACAGACCTCTCCGAGGAATTCAGCGCACAAGACCAACAACATGTAGAAAGACCTGCCAGCTCCGAGCAAAAGTCTGACCCTGAAAATGAATCGCCAGGGCAAGAAGAGCAGAATGAGCGGTTCAGACATCCAGATGAGAGCGGATCCTCAGAGCAGATCCAGTGTTCATATGAGGAGAAACTCTGTGATCAGACGCTGCCATCCGAGCATCCAGACGTGTCCAGCAACACAGAGCAGCCTACAGCTCCAGAAGATGGGGACGAGCATGTGCAAGATGAGACATCAGAGCCAGTTATAGATAAGGAACCCACTGGTCCCTGCATCAACGGTAGCACTGAGCTCGTAAACAGGGCCGAGGCTCAGCGGTTGGCCGAGAAGCTCTATAGACTGGACGGTTTTCAGCGTACAGATGTGGTCAGACATCTGGACAAAGAGTAAGTCTCTACATAGCATTGATTAAGTGTCATGCAACTATTTGTTTTTCCACAAATGTTTCCCATTTGCTGTTTCTTTTGACAGCAACGAGTTCAGTCGTGCCGTCGGGGAAGAGTACCTTAAATTCTTTGACTTTACCGATCAAAGTCTGGAGCAAGCTCTCCGGTAGGCTCATTTCCAACCTCTGAGCCAAACTGAGCAGATCTGTCATGAGTCTCTTTTGAAACCAGGTGCTCTTCCTCGTTCTTAGGTCATTTCTGAAGGAGGTGGTTTTGATCGGTGAGACTCAGGAGCGTGAGAGGGTCCTGCAGCATTTCTCTGCTCGGTTCCAGCAGAACAATCCTGACATCTTCTCCTCCGCTGGATCGGTGCTCACGCTCACGTGTGCCGTGATGCTGCTCAACACTGACCTGCATGGACAAGTGAGTCTCTTACTAAAACAGAAAAATGTCATCACGGCCCAAAACCATCTTTGTTTCTGTAACCCTTTTGTGCCATCAGAATGTCGGGAAGCCCATGTCCTCGGCTGAATTTGTGTCAAATCTGGACGGCATGAATGGAGGCAAGAACTTCAGCAAAGACTATCTGAAGGTGTGAGAGCCAAATTCTCTCAGTTTCGAGCTGTTCACGTGTTGTGTTATTAACTCAGTAGTAAGTCTGTTTTTTTTTGCCTCTTTCAGAGTATCTACAGCTCCATCAAGAGTGATCCGCTGCAGTGGGCCGTGTGAGTAAACTTGACCTGTGACACTGATCCGACTTGATCTGCTGTTTCATCACGTTTATCTCTGTTCCTAGAGAGAAGGGTGTTCTGGCTAAATCCATGATGCCGGAGCAGGATTTGGACCAGGATGGACATTTGCGTTCAAAGAGTAACCCGTTCCAGGATCTCCCTCACGACACCAAGGCCACTGTGTTTCAGAAAGGCTTTTTAAAACGCAAAGCACATGCAGACATTGATGGCAAACGCAGTGAGTGGCAGTGTGGATAAAGAGAAGTGTGCTGTACAGTTAGGGATGCATACTAACAGCATTACTGCTCACAACAGATGATTTGAAGCATTTCATTTTATAATTCAATCTTTTACATACATACCCACAGTGTATATACAATAAGTAGAAACAATTTTATTCATTTTACTTTTCAAATAGTTACTCAAGCAAGTGTCAAAACATTTAAACATTTAGTAGGTTATCACAAACATTTAAATTAAAACTACCACTGTCAGAAACGGCCAACTCTTGTGACTTTTGCATTTAGATCTTCATTAAAGACAATCTTTCCTTGTTTTACAAAAATCTAACTGAGCTCCCAGATTACCTTGTCATTAGTCATTATTGAGTAATTATTTAAATTTGTAGTCAATGAGTTGAGCATCCTGATCCTTCAAGCGCTGGGCAGGCAACATTTAACACGCTGATAACCAACTGAACTGATTTGCAGCTCCGTGGGGAAAACGAAGCTGGAAGACGTTTTATGCCATGCTGAAAGGAATGGTGCTTTACCTGCAGAAGGTTTGTATACAGATACTGATGCTGGATATTATTGGGATGTAACTAAAAGCATATGGACAGTCAGAGTGTTTTACAGTGTTTTAGCATATCCTCTTTTTACAGAACCCTGCCAAAGCAGTAAAAACTGTTGTTGGTGATCTGTGTCTCTATCTGTCCAGGATGATTACGTTAAAGACTGCCAGAGCTCAGAGGAGGTGGTCAGCGTTCATCACTCTCTGGCGGAGCAAGCTTTGAATTACACCAAACGGCCGCATGTGTTTCGCCTGCAGACGGCCGACTGGAGAGTCTTCCTCTTCGAGGCTGCGTGAGTTTGTGTGCAGATTCTCCTTAAACACAATTCAATGTAAAGGGGTCATTAACTGGGAAGAGGTCAGTGTGCTATAAAAAACATTCTGTGAGCTTCAAAACGTTCTTGTTGGTCTAAAAACAACTTATAGTCATCGCTGCCTGTTTAGTCCCGCCCACTGATTCTACATGACTGATGTAAATGTCAATCACAGCAGTGGGCATTTACTTCTGAGTCTACAATCCTCCATGAGGTGTAAAAAACAGGGCAGAAAAATAGCTTATTACTTCTACATTTTTTTTCTATAAAAATAATTTATATAACATTTATAACAGTACAAAATAAAAAAAAACAAAATCAGTTCATGGCCCCTTTGCCAAGTGATCATCACGTTTCCTTCAGTTCCACGGAGCAGATGAACTCCTGGATCGGCCGGATCAACCTGGTGTCTGCGCTGTACTCCTCGCCTCCGTTCCCTGCTGCCGTTGGCTCTCAGAGGAAGTTCTGTCGGCCGATCCTGCCCGCCACGCAGTCCAGCCTCATGCTGGTAAGAACTTTCTCTGTCCCATCGGTCAGCATGTGTGGGTGGATATGATTTATGATGATTTAAACTTGTCTGTTGTGGACCGTATCACTGAGAATGACCCTAACTATATTAGTGTCTTTCCACGCCAAGGGATAATAATGTCAGTGTTTAGTGAGACAGTAGCTTCATTAAGCATCCACGTCTCGTTAGGGTGTGGATGGCTGTATTTGCATCTGTTATTGTTTCCATCAGGAGAAACAGCTGCAGTCGCACGCAGCCATGCTGCACAGCTTCCAGCAGGACCTGAGCTCTCTCCAGCAGGAGGCGACGGAGAGCAGGAGGAGCAAAGGCCGGGAGCTGGAGGAGCACCGACAGAGAGAGGAGTACTTACAGTATGAGGTGTGTGTTTGATCTGTGAATGACCACACACACACACACACACACACGATTAGTGAGCTAAATGTACTGTCAACTGACTGAGAATCACAGACACTATAAAACAAGTCTTCATATCCTAAATCATTATGCATATGGTGGATTTTAATAGGATAGTTCATCCAAAGATGTGAATTTTGTCGACATTTACTCAACCTCATGTTGTTCCATGATGACAGAGTTTTCTTTTTTGGATTAACTACCTGTATAAATATTTTAGAAGGTGATCATGGACATTTTCAGCAGTGTAATATTTACGGCCACCATTATCTCTTGATTTGCTAGTTTTTAATCCTGTTTTGTAAAGCCAAAAATAATACCTGTCTGGATATGATACACAGATGAAAAAAGTGTTTCCTGATCATTTCTCGATAGGGACTAGAGCTTTTGTATTCACTATTATTCTGGTGCATGTACAGATCTGGTGTGCATAGTTTCAAACATTATTTTATATGTTTTAATTTTTTTGTGATTCAGTTTTAATTTCACTGTAAATGGTGCGAGTAAAATTGTTTTCTGCTTGTTTTTTTTTTACAGAAGTCTCGTTACGAAGTCTATCTGAAAGTTCTGGAGGCCTGGCAGGTGCTGGAGAAGTCCGATTCCTCGGTCGCTAACAGACTGACCGCGCTGGACCGGGGATTGTGGAGTGGATCGATGGACGAGCAGCAGGACGAGGCCGACGCCGGGATAAAACGATCTCACTCCAGCCCATCTCTGGAGTTAGAAACACCTCCTCAGCCCGTCGTCAAAGTCAGACGCAACATCTCTGAAAGACGTACCTACCGAAAGATTGTGATTCCCCGCCGGAACAAAGAGCTTTGAACAATTAGTCTCTTACACACAAACTATCAGAAATGCTCAAAGCACTTGAATATTTTACGATTTTACATCCTTCAGTGTATTTTTAAGGTAAAAACAGCAACAACTGTAGTCTTTTTATATACAGATTTTTTGCACAATACTCTTATTAATTGACCCTGTCCTTACTGTCCACAAGAGGGAGATGTTGCTCAAGATGTTTAAATGAAGAACAAGACCCAAATCATTAGTTCTCACATCTCAAAAGAGTTTCTGGATGAATGTGTGGTCAGAAGAACCATAGTAAACCAAGTGAAGACTCCAACGGTGTGTGTGTTTCTCTGTAGGGAAGTGCTGTCATTCAGAACCACGCTTGCTTCAGCCACATTTTCCTCTGATAGCACTGCTGCTGAATGGCTCTTGTGTATCAAGTGTTTGTGAATATCTGATATCTTTCATTTAAACAGCAGCCTGTCATTAAGCTCAGATGCTGAGGATGTGTTTGATGGATTGTGCCTTCGGGCTCTGGTTGCTCAGGATGTGTCGCTTGATAAAGATCTGAAAAGCCAATATCAGATAATGCCGCCTGTTGACACGTAAACAGATTGTGAGGAAAAACAATCAAACTGTCAGTGAGTCAGAAAATGACTGAACGCCACTTATAGCCAGACTTCTGCTCTCACACCGCATTATGGAGCTCCAATGTAAGTACAAATGTACTCTAAATATGGCGAGACGATTGATTTTATACTTGAGAAGTCTGGATAGAATTATGCTTAGGAAGCATGGACACACATTCCTCACAGAGTGTCACGAAGTACTACAGAAATTGAGAAGGTGTGTTATTTTGAAGCATGCACAGGAGCAGTTTTCAACCGCTGCGTCTAAAGCTCTTGTGTTTGCTCCGCCGGTGGCGTGAGGTCATGACCAAACTCCGAGCTGGAGCCGTGGAGCATGACGTCTGCGCTGTTCCTGGAGTCAGCTCAAGTTCCTCTGAGTTTTTGTTCCTGCACGTCTGTCTGGCTGAAGGGTTTTGTGGCCGCTTGTCAGGCCTGGTTGAGTAATTAAAAAGGCAAGCGCAGGCTTTTCTTCATTAAGGGTCCTGAGCGGCACTCGTCGCTCTCATTCTCGCTTGGTCTGCCACAGAAATTCCTGACATCATTCCTCTGGATTCCTCTTTGTGCCGAGGCTCGCTCTCAGACGCGGCGGGTGAAGCGTTAACTCTGCTTTGATGGTGCTTGCTCTTCTCGCTCATTCTCCATCTGCTCCAGCGTTCCTCATCGCTCCCCTGTGTTCATCTCCTGTTCTCTTCCCAGATGGAGAGATGTGAGAGGCGGTAAAGGCAAAGACCATTTTACAGGCAACTGTAATTTTGTCACTTTACCTCTCTTGAGTCAGTTCTGTTGGCACAGGTATGGTTTCTATTTATCCGTCCATCTCCTCACACTTTACAGTGGGTTTGTTGTCTCGTTTTAAAAAAATGATCCACATTGATCAGTCCTTCCCTGATTTATATGAGGTTTCATTTGCGAGTTTAATGAAAAACCTTATAACTGTGGGTATTTCTTTTGCTCACAGACTGAGTAAACGCTGATGATTCTGTCCCTCTCAAGCAGACTTGTATTTGTGTTGGTTTCTGCTAATGTGGCCTGAGGCGTCTCAGATGGTGACCTGAGTTTGGCCTCAGCACTGGGCCATGCTCACAACGGCCTGAAGACAATAATGGGCTCCGTCCTTCATACTGTGGAGTGAACCAGGATAGATCTTCCACCCTCTATACCACGACCGAAGTGAGATTGAACAAGAACCGAAGCCCCAGTGCCATCCCACTGCTCTGGGTGTGTGTTCAAGGTCTTTGTGTGTGTGTTACACTAAATGCAGAGCACAAATTCAATTCAAATTCATAAATTCTGAGTATGGGTCATCATACTTGGCCACACGTCACTTCACTTCAGTAAATGTCTGCGAGACGCGGTTTGTGTGTTTAGATGACATACATCCTGATCTACTGATGCACAATTTGTCCTGTTTAGCACTGTATGCATAAAAATAATTGTGGGTCCTGAATTTTTTTTTGTTTTGATCTAAGAAGTATAGCTCCTTTTTACACCAAACATTTTAAAGAACAAAA
>NC_056703.1:29903410-29910811 GCF_018831695.1 Puntigrus tetrazona | reverse complement strand
ATAATAATAATAATAATAATAATAAAACTATCATATTTCAGTGATAGTAAAGTCGTCTTTTATTGTGTGTTTGGAAAAGGTAACAAAACGAGTCCGTTCGGATGAGTGTGTGTCTGTGATACAGGACTCTATCTGACTCAGGAAATGAAGATCTGGTCTTCCGGTCAGAAGAGAACCGAGACCAACTCAGTCGGGTTTCTCCCAAGTTCTGTTACAGAAGGAGTTTCTGGGGACAATTGACTTTTAGTGATTGTCGTCGATTTAATTACAAAGATCTTATTGAAACTGAGCTGATCAAGACAGCGATCTCCGCGTTCAATAATGAAATGCTTTTAGCTGAAAATTGAGCGTTTAATCTTGTTATTATACATAACTCACCCTCTAGTCTCCAAAATGGATAGTGTTTAGTGCTTTGACACAATCGGTATTGTTAAAAGCGTTATAATAAAGGTAGAGTGATATTTATAGTCTCATATTATCCTAGTGCGAGCGCATTTTTTTTTTACAATCGTCGTACTAGGTCTTATAAAATGTACACTACTTGTAGGCTATATTTATTTTGGCATAAATACCAGTTCTCCTTTATAGTGCACCCTCTTATTTAAAATAGGAAATGGTTTAATTCGAACTTAAGCCAATAAAAAAGGCGCTACTGTCCCACCGGTGGTAAATTGTTGGTCTATTTTTGTGTTTCCAACTTGAGATGAAAACTTTGGCTGCTTAAACCAGAAGCGACAGAGCGCGGTCACGCGAGGCAGGTGATGCTCGCGCGCGCTTTTATAGCTGTACTTTCCCAATGTTAAAGTGATGTTATAAACACTCCCCGCTCGCCCATACATCCAGAACTCATTCGAAAGCGAGTGAATATCGCGGGTCTGCGGCGCTCAGGATCCTCTCGGTTCGCGCTCATTCATCACGGGATCCAGGTGGGCCGCGGCACCGGCGAACCGTGGCCTCGTTAAAGAGCCATTATAATGAGGCCACAAAGAGGCGAGAAATAATTGCAAATAAAAGTACGTGATGCAGAAAATAAAAAAGGAAATTAAACAGATGCGCATGTTTTCAGGATCATTGCTTTCGTCCCTTTCATGTGTTCGGTTAAATCGCTGACTGGCGAAAAATATGCAACATAATAAATGATGGTTTTCAACAGGAAAATAGTAAAAACACCATAATCATCAGCGTCAACTACCCTAGCCTAGCAGCCTATGTAATTAGGCCTATATACAAGTTTGTTCTATATCTAAGAATAATCAGCCCAGCTCGTGCTTTCTGACAATAAGGAGAATATCATTTCGCTTTTTATACAAGACAGAGGCAAAAGAGAAAAACACACGCTCGTAGTTTGTCATGCTTTATTTAATTCAAAATAATTCTGTAGAAATTATTAATTTACATTTGAATAATATAATTAACAGTACAATAAAACGTAATCTCTGAAACTCAAAACTCGTTTAATCACAGAAATATAAGCATGATAAGAAGCTGGAAAAAATAGAAGCGAGAATATAAACATTTTAAAACGAATGATTTCCCACACGGTTTAGCCCTAATAATCATGTAGAATATAAATGAATTTCATTTTAATAGGGGTTTGCCTTTTCTATATTATTTACACATTTCCTCAAAATATCAAACTGCTGTAATGTTTGGGGATGAATATGCTGTTTCTGAATGGTTTGGTAGTACTTTAGTTTACATTGTTTTGTTGGACGATTGAGGAGAGATCTGTTACAGATAACGTCTTATTTTTATTGCCTTTAATTATCTGTCATATGAATGGAGATGAAACAATTCATTCAGATCGAATGCAAACTCAATAAAAGCAAAATGATCATTGCTCCTTTCCCCAAGCAGTGAAATAAGGGAGTTTTTTATCCTTCATAACCTTTCAACAGCTATAGTTATTTGTTCAGTTGTGTGGATATAGTTATCAGTTTTGGTAGTATTTGTAAATCGTGTAGCTACACTTCAGATCCAGCTGATAAAAACATCGTTCGTGTCCGGCCGTGAAGATATGAAAAGAGTTTGCAGGAATGTCTTTGGCTGCAGAGAAAGAAATGGCGAAATAAAGATGTAAACGTGAGGCTGTAAATGCCCTTTAATCGGGCCCTGAACAAAGGACATAAATAGTTTTACAGGCAATAAAAGGTATCGTCCGTCAATATGTTTTCGTTTTTCTTTACTCCTTGTGTCTTTCACTGGACGCTCCTTAGTAAAAACAGAAAGTTCTCGGGTTCTCGGGTTCTCGGGTTCTCCGGTACTAGAGGTGATCGTAAGCGGCGGCGGAGGGCGGCGGCGCGCGGGCAGCGGAGCTGTAGTAGTACGGGGAACCTGCGGGGGGCGACAGTGAGTCCTTCGGTGAATACAGCGAGCAGAGTGTGTGTCCCTGAAGCACAAAGGCTTTCAGAAGCAGCACAGGTGTGTTTGTAGCAATAGCCAGCAATGCATTGTACAGGACAAAATGATTCATTTTCTTTTATGCCTGAAATCATTAATATATTAAGATAATGTTCAATGAAAATTTCCGTAAATTTCCTATTGATAATATATCCTAACTTAATTTTAATTAGTAATATGCATTGCTAAGGACTAGGGAATCGGGACAACTTTTTTTTGGACGATTTTCTCAATATTTAGATTTTTTTTTTTTTTGCATTTTCAATGAATTTCACAGCAAAATATTGTCATATCCTAACAAACCAGACAGCTTGTTTTTTAGATTTCATATTATATACATAAATTTCAGTTTCTCTAAATTGACCCGTATGACTGGTTTTGTGGTCCTGGGTCATATATTATTTTGTCTCGTAGAACCTTCAGGTAGCCTGCACTGTAATCTAATTAAATCAGCAGCCGGAGGGCTAACGGCCGTCTTGTGACTGCGGCATTATTTCTTTCCACAGAAACGCTCGATAGCCTGAAGACACAAAGAGTTACTAGAAGAAGGTAAACTCATGTGACTGAAACCTCATGCAATAGTTGAAGGGCACAGCACTCCTAGTTGTGTGTATGCAGGTGTTTTCTTTCCTCACATGTATATATAGTGAATACCCTCTAAGTACATACATGTGGATGCCCACATTTGCCCAACAGAGAAAAGTGCTCAGAGACACACTGCTGGACGTACCTAATATGCTGGAGTTGGTGAATCTCCAGGCGTCGCTGTAGGACGTGTAGGGCGCGTGGCTGTAGGTCTGGCCTGTGTATTCTGGACCTGCAGATGAACATGCATCCGTTACAAACAAAGAAACGAGAAGGCCAGCGCTAAACTCCGACAGCAGCTTCAGACCCAGACTGTGGTGCTGCCTGAGGTGGCTGAAGCTGGAGCTCATCGTTCACTCGCTTGTAAAGCATTAATCCGGCGGGCCGGGCAGCTGGACGGCTGCTCACTGATGCATACAGTCAGACTGCTTTAGCGTCTCTCCATCCCTCACTTCCTCCTTTAGCCTTTCATGCTCTCTCCGCCTCCCTCTGCCATTCTTTTTTTAACATTCCAATATCTAATTGGTAATTATGGGAGCCGGATTGAATCCCCCCCTTCAGTGAGTAATTGTGTATGAACGCTTCCTCTCAGCGAGCCCACCAGAAAAATAATAAATCAGACCCTCTCATTTCGCGCTTGGCAGGGCAGACTTCATATGAAAAAAGAAAAGTGCATCAGAGTCTGAGCAGCTCTCCTCCTGCCGTTTGCTCCTTAATGGATATACTCTGTGTACGCTTTCCATATAGAGTGTGCATTCATTCACAGGGCTAGTCTTTCCCTGCGTCTCTGTGGGGCCGATGGTCACGATCCCTCTGTGGGGCCCCAGCGGTCGGGTGACAGAACTCCCTTCTCTCCATTCGCCCGGATCTGCTCTACCGCAGCTAACCCGGCTACTGATTAACCCACCCATCCCTCTGTTAATCTCTAACCGGCCTCTGGGCGCTCTCACGCGCTCTATGTGCTCCTCACTTTTGACTGTTTTCAGAGAAACTGCGCCGATGTGAAAGCTGATTCACTAAACCAGATTTTTACGTTGAGCTCACTGAGCAGATGTTTTATCTAAATGAGGAGCATCACAAGCCATTTGTCATCAGTTTCAGAGTCACGGCGTACAGTGGGAAGTTGAAGTCTAAGCTAGAGTATTGCTGCAATGAAGAAATGAAGACAGATGATTCTTTTAATAACTAAGACTTGCAGTCGATGTCTTTATGGCTGAGGATTTGTTGTGCAGTTGCTAGGCTGTTCTGTCTGGTTGCTATGAGGTCACTGGTCTGTGCCTGGCCTGAGACTTTTAACTCAATACGTGACTTATCTCACAATAACTGTACATAACCTCAATAATTTTTGATGATGCAACATATTTACCGTTACATTAACATATGCAGATATGGCCTTGTTTAGAGATCTGTATCTTTGTTCAGACAGAGATCTGACTGCTGAATAGAGATTGTGTTTTTCAGTAATAATGTGCACCTTTACCTTTCAGAGAAAAAAAAGAAACATCTCTAGATGGAAAAATCTCCATAAAAGTGATTTGTGCATTTGTCTTTTTTGTACTTGTGAGAAAATGTATATTTACTATTTACATTTTTTTAAGGTATCTAATATTTTGATACCTCATTTCCATGATATAAATATTTGTTGTCAGTTGAAAGTGTGTAGGCCTTCTTTCATTATTATGCTGTTATATTATGAATATACATTCAGTGGAATAAAATGATCTTAAAGTGACAATAATATTGCTTATAACAATTATTCATGGTGCAGTATATGTACAACAAGAAGTTGTTAACAATACAGATATCTCAGCATTATCAAACAGGAGAATAGAGTGTCAGTCGTGTATAATGACTAAATTTAACACTCAATTTTAAGCTAAAGACAATTTATTATTGAATTCAGAGATGTCACTGTCTAGCTCAGTTTAGTTTAAATAGTATCAGTGCAATCAATTCACTAGAAATGAAGTTTTCCTAATAGAGAAGAAAACCTCGGGAGAAACCCGTCTCAGTCTCAATCTAATTAATGTATTTATTATATGTGAGTTTTATTTATTATTTGAAGTTTTTCATTTATATGATTTATTCATTTTATGTAATTGTAATGTATAATTATATTATTATATTTATAATTATTGTATGCTTTAACTCCTAATTAGATAGTTAATGTATGTCAATGTTGTTTATGAGCACAGTAAACCCTCCGCATCAAAACAGAAAATGTTTTTTGAATGATTGTGTTGTTTAGAAAAAGCAGTGACTCTTTCCTTAACAAACAGCACATGGGAGTTCATAAAGCTTCCTCACCTGCGACCATCCCAGTGATGGTGGACGAGGAGAAGCCGGTCTGCGCCGCTGAGGGGATGTGTGGAGGATAACCGGGCAGCATTGAGCTCGCCACGTCTCTGCCTGAAACACATCCAGATCCGTTAGTCTCAAGGTACCAAACCCACCAGACGCCGGGCCACTGCGATGATGGATGCATGAGAGATGCGTGACGCTTTACCTGCGATGAGCGGCGGGCTGCCGAACTGGCCGTGCACTGGGGCATGATGGGAAAATGAGTTGAAGCCATGAGATAAGTGGGTGGCGTTGCTGCAACTGCTAGAAATGGGTGCTGATGATGAGGTGAGCTCCAGGAAAGCTGCATTAGTGATGATGTTGGGGGAGGGGCTTGAACCGTTCACCTCGGGTGACATTTCCTGTTTCAGACAGAGTGGGAGGGGCTGTAGAGCTTCTGGGGCGGAGCAACGGTTGACGAACAGGTGGAAAAATTAACGTATGAATGTTAATTTGACGTGTAGTGGAATGGATTACAGTTATCACACATATGCAAAATGAAGGCAGTAATGGTGAATACAACTATCAAATGAGTTATGAATTTGAGGAATACCAGACTAAATGTGGCTGGACTCTGGAAGTGTGTTTTTGTGCAGTAAATGTGCCTTTCTTTTTGTAAATATCATTCTGACGAGGAGAATAAATAAGGAACTAAAGGCTTTTACGTTATGGTTTATGGGTTACGGTTATTACCTGCGACCACTGCATATCCTTGATGAGCCGCCAAGTTCCGACTGACCGCTGACGCTCCTTTACCTTCGTCCAGGCTGCCGTTGATGAGCGAGAGAGGATAAAGCGCCTGCAGGAGAGAGAGGGTCAGTAGCTGAAGGTCTGAGCAGTGTCCGGACAGCTTTTCCTGCAGTACCTGCTCTGTTTTCCCGGCCGTAGTCGGGCCGAAGCTGTCGGAGCTGTAGTGGTGCCGCTCGAAGCCACAGTCCAGGTGCTGGGACGGGAAGTGTTCGGTCCTCAGCTGTTTCCGGGGCCCTCCGCTGCCCTGAGAGTCCACACTGTGCCGACAGCTCTCCTGATCACCTGCACGACACAAGTCACGTTACTTTTAGAGCACTATATATTATACTGATTGTGGCAAAGCAGCATTACGGTGCAAAAAGAAAATAATTAGTCAATAAAAGTAATTTTCCAACTAAACCAAAAGTGTTAGGCATCCCCAAAGCAACAGAAGCAAATAATTTTTTTTACTGAAAACCTTTAAATCACCTTCCTGCAAAACCCGGAAAATGTGCTCCAGCAGATACACCTTCCACCGGTGACAGACTTTCTCGCTGACAAACATTATTTAAGTCCGTTTCAACATGCTTGTTCTTATTGCAGCCATGCATTCTCCCTAAACCCATTATTTAATGCTACCTAGAATTTAATTTACTGTTTCAAGATCAAAGTTATACCTCAAGGAAACATCAGTAAGGAACGCCGGAGCAGCATCGCAGTTCATTTGTTACGTACCCTACACCTAACTTTGATATATTTTTAGTGTCTGCAGTAATACAGCGTGAGACTCACTGTCGTCGTGGCTCCTCTTGCCCTCGCCGCTGGTCTGAGGGATTCCCAGCAGGCCGCTGATGGAGTAAGTTGAGCCCAGAGAGTCCGACTGAGGAGATTCTGGAGGAGTGACAGTCGAACTGGGAACTGTCAATCAAACAGGCCGTTTATTACTTCATTACTTCATTGAACTGAATCAGATATTACCGGTAATTGTTAGCGGATGTTCTTACTCAGCGTATGTCCAGGACTGAGGCCTTTGCTGTCCAGAGGAAGGTTGAATGGTTGTTGAACTTTTGTGCGAATAATTCTTTAACAGAAAAAGCAGCGAGTTAGCAGTGTCAATCAAGAAAATGAAGAAATGCATGTCAGGATTTTGCAGCACACTGACGTACTGTGGATGAGGTCAGGGGTCATTTACCTGTTGATGGAGCTGACGCTGGGCACGGTGTCTCCGTCACAAACGCCTTCGGCCAGCAGCCGGTCTCGGATCTCCCAGGCAAACATGGTAGGGTTCTGCCGCTTGTACTCCGCTATCTTCTCTACCACTTTAGGAGTCGCCACCTTCGGCTTGGA